>NW_017733055.1:4278-26051 GCF_001890085.2 Hipposideros armiger | reverse complement strand
TGAGCTGTTGTTCAGCATCTTAGCTGCAGAGGGCAGTGTCACTGGCCCTCATATGTGGGATCCGAACCGGGGCCCTCTGGCATCCCAAGCGAGCTCCTAACCATCGCGCCACTCGGCCGGCCCAGATTACTGGTCTTTTTATTATTGAGTTTTTAAGAGTTCTTTACATATTCTAAATATAAGCTTCTTAACAGGCATGATTTGTAAATGTGATCTCTCATATTATTAAATCTTGTAGGTTGTCTTTCCACTTTCTTGATAGGTTCTTTTGAAGCACAAAAGTTTTTTATTTTGATTAAATTCAATTTATTTTTTGTTTGGTTGCTTGTGCTTTTGGTGTCATACCTAAGAAAATTTTGCCAAATCCAAGGTCATGAAGATTTACCTTATTTTTTCTTCTAAGAGCTTTATAGTTTTAGCTCTTCCAATTAGGTTTTTGATCCATTTTGAGTAAATTTTTATATGGTGTGAGTCAAAGGTCCAATTTCATTCTTTTGCATGTGGCTAACTGGTTGTTCCAACACCATTTGTTGAAAAGACTAAAACATGATCTTAATGGCCTGTTTACTACAAAAGGTATATTCCATAGCCCAATGGTTCTCAGAGCATGGGCCCCATAGCAGTAGCATTACTTGTTATAAATGCAAAATCTCAGGTCCCATTGCAGACCTACCAAATCAGAAACTCAGGGATTGGCTCAGCAAACTGCATTTTAATAAGCCCACCAGGGATTCTGATGCAAGATCAAGTTTGAGAACCACGACAAATCAAATCAACTGATGAAGCACATGTACTTAATGAATATCTATTTTATGGATTATCTCTATTTCTTCCTTACATTTGGTCAGCTCCCAAGTTCTAATGATTCTTCCTCTTGAATATTTCCTGCATCCATTTGCCACCACCTCTTCTGATTCTCAGCCTCACTGTCTTAATTAGGGTTCTTATCACCTCACACTACAAGAGCCTCCTTATTTTTCTTTCCAGCTCTAACATTGTCCCTTCCAAGTCAACCCAAGATTCCTAGATGATTGTTCTGAAAACTACTTTGTACATGTAAGTCAGTGTCCTACTCAGAAATAAGTGACAAGGCCTCATTTCTTCCAAGATGAAGCACACATTCTTCAACTGGGCATTCAAAGATCTACTTAATTTGGTTGCAAAATGACTTTAAAACATTTTTCGTTTATGAACCCTCAACAAGAACAACCCATATATCTAAATCATTCCTTACACATACCACGAGAATTTGTGCCTCTGCACTTGTCCTTTTTCCAACTCCTATACTGTACACATCACCTCTTCCATTTAACTCCAATGTATCCCCTAGTTTTTAGCTTAGATGTCTTCTCTTTTATGATAACTTTCTGGGTGCTTCAGAAAAGGTAAGGTGCCGCAACTCTGTTGTCGCAGAATACTGTACTTCCACACTGTATTTAATTGTGTGTCTTTCTGTCTCCTCCACTAATGTGCAAAGTCCCTAATGGCAGGAACCTTGTTTACTAACTCAACAAATGTTTATTTAGCATTGCCTTGTGCCAAGCCTGTATCCCCAGCACCTAGAAGGTACTCAATAAAATTTTTAATGGATTAAAATAAGGTTCATCTCTTTTTCATGCTTGCCCCTCCAGCCACATATTGCTCTGTAAACCATGAGTTGGGGAGGAGAGTGACATTTTGGACACTTAAGATGACACCCAAGGGCAAGTAAGTCGTATAAAAAAATACAAGAGCTCTCTTTCCATCACCATATATTTGATCCCTTTTCTTCTATGCAGTTTATTGCTTCAGGTTTTATGTTTAGGTCTTTGATCCATTTTGAGTTAATTTTGGTACATGGACAGTGACAGATAGCAGACTATGTATACCTGAAACCTATGTAACTTTACTAACAATTTTCACCCCAATAAACTGTAATTAAAAAAAAGAAAAAAATACAAGAGCCATGGACCTAATGGCAAAGAGGAAGGGAATTTGTAGCCATCAATTACAGTGTGCCAGGTATCTTACTGGAAATAAGTCCTTTATTTTCTCCATCTCTATTATGTGAATTTGCAAACTAAAATTAAATATTTGCAAGTAAAGAGAATTTAGCTTGAAAAAAACAAATCTTTTTGGCACGTATTTGTGTGTCAAACGATGAGTGTGTCAGAAAAGATAACCTTTTCATATTAAGATTGGGAACAGTTCTTTTGGGTATGACCTTGGTTCTACTATTCATACTTTATAGGTAGATTATAGATCTTTACCCTCACCTGTTACCTTACTCTCCCCCCTCTATCTAACCCTCATTAATTAATGACATCAATTAAGAATGCTTTTGACTTAGGAAAAGATTGCAGATAGTAAAAATGGGCATTCTAAAAAGACTGGAAAGTTCAGCCTCCTTCAGAGTGATCAGAAAAGAGTGGACTATGAACAGGTTCCCAAATTCATCTAAGGTTAAGGTAAAAGTTTCCAAACCAGGGGCTGTGGATCCCTTAGGGTCTTGCAAATCCATACAAAAAACAAACATTTCCTATACCCAATAAATATATCTAGTATGTACATTCTCATACATACAATGTTTTAAATTTATGTAGATGTTATGGTGATGAATAAAATATGAATTCATGTACATTTACAAATAAACTTTTGTTTTTTCTTATTATTAAATCAATATATGTTAATTGTAGAAAATTATAAAGATCAAAAGGAAGAACATAAGGTTCACCTGAAATCCTACCACCCAGAGGTAACCACAGTAATATATATATATATACATATACATATATATATATATATATATAATATTTTATTGGGGAATCAGGGGAGGGAACAGCATTGGGAAATCGGGGAAGGGGAACAGACAAGTTGCTGTCCTTTTGTTCTTCAGTCTAGTTGTGGAAGACGTCGCTTCACTGGCCCATGTTGGTATTGTGATTGTTGCGCTGTTCCCGATTGAGGCAGATCGGTCGCTGGCCATTGGACAGCCACTCACAGCGGCTCACGGCAGCTCACGCTGGCTTCTGGCCACTCATGGTAGCTTACGGCAGCCCACTGCAGCCCTACTGCAGCCTACGCTGTTGCCGGCGACTCATGGCAGCCCAGCTCCAGGTTGAGCTGTTGTTCACCATCTTAGCTGTAGATGGCGCAGTGTCACTGGCCCATGTGGGATCCGAACTGCGGCCGTGTTACTCAGAGCTCACACTCCCAAGCCAATTCTTAACCAACGAGCCACTTGGTCGGCCTGACCTATGTGTGTTTTTGATGGTTGCAAATATTTAAATACAGCTAAGGTTGGGGGAAAAGTAATTATGGCCCAATTTCCTATAATTGCATAGAATTTATAACCTTAAATAGTAGAAATGACTTAACAGACTTACTACTGTAGGATCGTGCAATGGAACAAGGCTATATGTCACTTTTTAAAAAGACTGTGACTTAGCTTTTAATTTCTTAACTTGTCTTTGCCATTTTTGTCAAATGGACATATATAATACCTGTCATAATGGAGTAGTTATGGGTAATAAATTATTAATTATTACATGAGCAGACACAGAATAATGAGGATGATTGATGATGTGATGAAAATATTAATACTAGCTCAACATTTATTGAGTGCTTGCTAGGTGCCTGGCAGTGTCCTAAACAATGTTCTAAATAAGATAAATATTAACCTATTTAATCTTCATAACAACCCTAAAGTTTAGTTTCTATTTTTATTCCTATTTACCAAATAACATCTAAAAATTTTATTTCTATCTTTCTTACTAATATCTGTTTACTTTTTTGTTATAAGTTTGTAGTATAGCCAACATTTTATTTCTTTATGTCTTTATAAACCAAGCAAAATCCTCTTTCAAGCTAGCTTGACCCCTCATTTTGAGGGATCCTTATTCAAATGATATATTAGTCAGGATTCTCCAAAGAACCATAACCCAATAGAACCAATATAAAGAAAGTGAGGTTTATTTTAGGAAATTGGCTCATGCATTTATGGGGGCTGACAAGTCTGAAATACTTAGGGAAGACTAGAAGGCCACAGTAATATATTTTTAAATAAACTTATTTTAGAATAGATTTTGATTTACAGAAACATTGTGAAATAGTACAGAGTTCCCATACGAAACACTCAGCTTCCCCTATTATTAACATGTTACATTAGTATGTGACAATTGTTATAATTAATGAATCAATATTTATCATTACTAATGGCAGTGCATATTTTATTCAAATTTCCTTAGTTTTTACCTAATGTTCATTTTCTGTTCCAAGATCTCATCCATTACATTCAATTACCGTATTATATTTAGTTATCATATTTCCTTAAGGTCATTTTAGCTGTGACAGTTTCTCAGACTTTCTTTGTTTTTGATGACATTGAGAGTTTTGAGTACTAGCCAGGTATTTGTAGAATGTCCCTTAGTAGGATTTGCTTGATGTTTTTCTCATGATCAAACTGGGGTTATGGGATTTGGAAATGAAAACCACAGAGGTAAAATGCCATTCTTATCATGCCATATCAAGGATAATACATTTAAGATATATATATTCTCTTGCTTTTTTTGTATACTGTTTTGTTTCTTTCAATGCCTATCATGAAACCCTTCCATGTCATCAATAGCAGTATATGAATATAAGTTCATTTAAAATTTTTTAATGACTTCAATGGAGCATTTTTGTCTTCATGTTTTTCTCCAAAAGATGGATTCCCTGTATATCCAGTTCCTATCATGTGGAGGACAGTGCAATTTGTTTACATTATACAGGGGTTCTAATTGAAGATTTTCCTTCTTGTACCCTGGCGTTGCACATCGAGGGCTCTTGGTTGGAGCTATTTTCATGCACTCATTGAAGTTTCCTTGGAGTCAGTGAGATATGAGTAGGTAAAAGAAAAATATAGAGGATAAATGAGGTAGGAAATTAAGAAAAACAACGTTTTAGCTGAAGGTGGAGAATCCAATTCAAATTGTATCAGAATTGACAGTATCAGAATTGACAGTCTCCAAATGCTCTGTTTTTCCTTAACTACAGCATATTTCCATGAATTAAGAGACAAGGGATATGGAAGATTTGTGGCAGTTGATAGTTCTGTCATTTAGAAATGACATTCTTATGGATTGGAAAATGACCCTAAACAACTAGCTAATTTGTACTTCATTGTAACATTTCATTAAATACTAAAATTTAGTTCTTCTGGTTGGATATTTGTCTAACATAATCATAATATAATCATATCATTTAAACCAATCATATCAATGTAATTGAACACAACTTCAAATTTTGGGTGTTATGGCCAATTGGATGATATTTACTTACTATTCCATATGGGCTGAAGGTAGTCTAACTGCGTTATTTGTCTATTTTTAGATCTGCTTATATTGATCTAAACAAATATGTCATTAATATCTGATAACATTATTTAAATAAAGTGAATGTAGGTGTGTATTATTATGAATAATGTGGTTTATTTTGTTAAGTATTTGAGACTGACTACTGGGGGGTTATAGTAGGGATTCTACTGATTTTTGGCTACCCATCAAGAAAAGTACATATGTAGTATCATGCTAGGAAATGAGTGGCAAGGGCTTAGACTGGTACCATTATACCAAAGTGTAATGTATTTGCAGCAGTAAATCAGAGGTCAGAGGAGTTACAGAAACATGATTGCCAACCCATATAGGATGTCCAAAGGTCATTCAAAAATAAGCAACCAGGAAATAGATCTTAGTTTATTCTTTCAAATGTGCTATGCTGACCACTGCAGCAGACTTGGAAGAATGTCTGGGTTTGAAAGCCTGCTCCTAAACTAGTACACCAACTCCCTGTATAAACTAGGCCCATCACTCCCTCTCTCTCTGCGTTTCAATCTCCTAAGGCTCTTTCTTGGTCTAATAGTCTATGAATCTGAGGACAAAAAAAGCATTCTGTAATAAAACTGACAAGTCTAGTGACAGAAAATAACCTCACAGGGTGATCTAATCATACATCCCTAACTGTGTATGTTATGGTGGGTAGTCAGGCCCTAGGCATATGACTTTTTTAGTAAAAGGTTTCTCTTTGCCTTAAGCAAGCCCTGTCTGGCTGTTCTTGTGCACCAAGTTTAACACACCTCTGAAATTCCAGAGTAATCCTCTTTTTCAGATCCCTTGGGGGCTGTAATTACCCTCAAGGGCACACATAATCTTGTTAACTATCCTGTAATCCAATCCCCACTTTGTTTTTTCCCACCTTCATTTAATCTTTCTTATGTTCCCTCCTTAAATCCAAATGCATAAAAGAAACTGCAAAACTCAGTTCTCCAGAGCATTTGAGATCTTGCTTCCCGGCAATTGTCATTATTTTGGCTCAAATAAATTCTTATAAAAATTCTCTGCAGGTTTGGATGTTTCTCACATTCACAAATTTATTATTCTCCTCAGTGAGAGGCACTATGCTAGGTCTTTTGTGGGAACCAAAGTTGTATAAGACACTGTCCATGTTCTTAAAATCAACATAAGGAGTTGAATGGTTCCACAAACATTTAGCAAACATTTGCCACTAGGGCTCAAGAAGGCTTCGAGTACTGAGGTAGAGATAGAGCACATAAGTACAGTGACACAATTCCAACAATGAAACAAGGCTATTGCATTTGTTTTAGTTTCAACTCCAACTGTGCTCCTCCAAATATCTATACCTATACACTGCTAATATGAAGTGATATCATTGATTTAAAAGCAAATATACCAGAACTTCAGCAAGTGTATAGTCTCTGAAGTAATATCCTTGTAAGATTATTCAAAGATACTTGGTAACTGTCTTCATAGCCTGTGGCATGTATTCAGGTTTACTCAGTTGGAATAGATCTTGGTCATTGGAGAATAGACAAGGTGTTTGGAAATAGCCAAACATCACATAAGAGACAAGTCAAATGAATAAGACAAATGATAAAGCTGGACCATAAATCTTAAGTTAAAAATGAAGTGTAACAACTAAGAAATGAGACTGATTTACTTGAAGGACTTATAATTGGCTCTAAAGGCAAGTCACATTCCTAGAGATGTTTTGAGCATCACAAGAATAAGTATGTTCTCCCAAGGGAAAAACTTTGGAGGCAACAGTACTTATCTGCCATACTTATGATTTCCAGGTTTGTTTAGTTAGAAATATCAGCTATGTGGGCTGGCCGAGTGGTGCGTTGGTTAGGAGTTGGCTTGGGATGCCAGCTCTGAGCAGCAGGGCCCCGGTTCAGATCCCACACGTGAGGGCAAGTGACGCTGCACTCTCTACAGCTAAGATGGTGAACAACAGCTCAACCTGGAGCTGGGCTGCTGTGAGTCGCCGGCGACCGTGTACGCTGCAGTGGGGCTGGCCAGCAGCAGGCGTGAGCTTTCTTGAGCTGCCATGAGCCGCCACGAGCGGCCGTCCAATGGCCACCGAGTGACTGCCTCACCCGGGAAGAACGCAATGATAATACCAACATGGGCCAGTGAAGCGACGTCTTCCACAATTAAACTGAAGAACAAAAGGACAGTAACTTGTCTGTTTCCCTTCCCCGATTCCCCAACACAGTTCCCCTTCCCCAATTCCCCAATAAAAATCTTTTAAAAAAAAGAAATATCAGCTATGTTATTAACAGTTAAAAATTATACTTCACCGATCCTCGTTGTTGCATTTTAAGGAGAAATAAGCTCTTTCACTTGTGAAGGAAAAAGACAAATTAAAGTAACACTTACTGAATTTCCCCTCTACTCAACCATCCATTATGTGCCTGATGTTGAGCACCATAACTCCCACAGCAACCCTGTATGAAGTAGGCATCATTTCCCCCACTTTGTAGATGGAAAAACTGAGGTTCAGAAAAGCTAAGTGGCATATCAAGAGAAATCAGGATCTTCCTTTAAGTTTGCCAAGGGTCATAAAAGAAACCTCCTCCATAGTGTATCTGAGAAGTTCTTGCACAGGAGTTAGCAATATATATAGTGTTAGTAAAATTTACTTTCTCTTTTTTGATGTAGCAATACCATTTTAAGCAACCAAAGTACACCATTGTTTTCATACTTCCTGCCAGAGACTAATGTAATAAAAATTAATTTTCATTTATTTGATACTTGTTTCTCAACAATAACCCTTTGAAATTTGCCAGTTAGCTACAAAAGAGTTTTCCCTCTTTTGTTGCTTGGTGGGTGTTGTCGCTCGGGGGTTGCAGGGGAGATTTCGGCGGTGAGATGCCCAGTGTAAACAAGGCACGTGGAGCCAACATGAGGATGAACCAGCATTTTTATTTAGCAATGGCAACCATTATATAGAGGTTTGGGGGAGGAGAGTGCATGGGAATGCACATGCTCCCTCCTGCAAGTTCAAGTCATGCTTACATAAAGGGCTTATGTAACTGGAGCCCGGCGCCTGCACAGCAAGCTCTGGAGTCAAGGTCCGTACATCCGGGGTCAGGGTCTCTACGTCAGCCTGCACACAGTTGGACAGCCTGCGCCCCATGCCCAGGGCCTCCACTCAAGCGCTCCTGAATGTGCTCGGGCCCTGTCAGTCCACCCACTGCAGGGTGGTGGTTCGGGACTTGAACCAAAGAGCGTGTCCCTGTGCACAAAAGCTACAACAGCAATACATAGAGCAACAGAGGACCATGAGGCTGACAGCAATACCTACCAAGATAAGGCCTGCCCATTGCCATGAAGAGCAATGGGAGTTCCACCAATGCATAAGGACGTCGTCCTGCAGGGCCTGGATCACTGAAACCTCGGTGTCTATTTCCTGCAAGGCCTCCTGTACCTTTTGTTGGTCTGGAATGTAAACACAGCATTCAATGTGCAAGAGGGCACATGTCCCCCCTTGCGTAGCTGTTAACAGGTCTAGGGCCATGTTGTTCTGCAGAACCACCTTTCTCATTTGGTTTGTTTCATCAAGGAGCAGGGCTAAAGAGGCTCGTATGATGTTCAGAGCATTGGTGACGTGTTGGGCAAGGGCTTCCACCTGTAGCTCTACGTCTGTGACTCCAGCCCCTGGCAACAAGATGGGTAAGGAGTAAAACCACCAAGTCACCCACTTTTCCCAGTGCCAACGATGGTAAACTGTGTCCCAATTGGCCGGCCTCTGTGGCAACGTGGACAGGAGGTGACTGTGAATAAAGATGGGCCCCTAAGTGCAGTGACCCGTCCATTGGGCTGGCAGATATGGCCAGCCATGGCAGCCATAAACCCAGATAGCATTATCTGGTGGGAAATCAGTGGGTGTTGTTCCCACTATACGGCGTGCATCCCACCATCGAGTAGGGTCCGTTACAACAGTAACATTGAGGCAGAGCTCCTCGGATAACCAGCCCACCGTACAGTTTGGAACCGCGGGGGTGTCACTGCTCAACACACAGAGGAGCACGGTTAGACAATGTCACATGAACCCCCACCAACCACTCCCAGCCATTGTCCACAGCCTTGCCGAGGAGAGGGGTGTTGTTGTGGTGCTGTTTTCACAAGAGGGCTTCGACAGCACGGCGATGAGCATTCCCCTCCGGACTGTTCCATTCCCAGGGCTGGAGATCTGTCCAGTTGGTACCCGTGGCAGGGGCGACTCCCCAGGAATGTTCTTCAGCAGTCTCTGATAGCAGCTCTGTGTACACCCAGCAGTGCAAGGTTGTGCACCTGGGCAAAGGTGTGTGCCCAGGATAGAATGCTATTTTCTGTGGCTAACTTGGGTGATATGACAGAGCAGATAAAGAAACCGTCATGGGTAAGTCATGGCCTTCAGGCAAAATGCAGGCTAAGTGCTCGTCCTGCGACAGTACCATAGCCAGTATGGGAGAAGCTCCTGGTTGGTGATACCACACCTGTGCTCTGTGGGTCATTGGTAGGGGGCCAGGGTTTAGGTCCACCGTGTATATGGGTATGGGCCAAAGGCATAGCATGGGGATACCTCGCAAGAGGGACCTGCTTGCCTTGGCTGGTAAAGTCACTTGTACCGTGAAGGGTCAGCACCCAAGCCAGGGCGTGACTTCCAGGCCCTTCTCTAGACCCTGTTCCTAGGGCTCAAGCAGGGCGACCCAGGGTTCTTGGGTGACCTGAGCCTGCCAAGGCCAGGTCCATTCCTGCGTCCAACCGGGGGCCACCGTGGATGGATCAGGCAGGATTACCTTCGCTCCCTTTAGCCTGGGCTGTACCTCCAGGTCCCCGGTCCCCATGACCTGTAGGATTCATGGGAGCCCCTCAGTTACATTATCCAAGGGGGGCCTTACCAGTCTTCCATGGCTGCTCATTCAACAGGCAAACAGCTACTGGTACCTGGTTTTTCCATTGTTTCCACCTGGGGGCCAATACCCTTAACTTGTCCTTCAACAACCTGTTAAATCGTTCAACCATACTGGCAGCTTGAGGTCAGTAAGGAACGTGTAGTTGTCACTGGACATCATTGTCCTTCACCCAGGTTTGAACCTGCGAACCTGTAAAATGGGTGCCTTGATCATTGGCAATAAACAAGGGCCTGCCATAGCCAGCCGACAAGTGCTCCAAGGCTAGGAGCGTATGTCGTTGGTCCGCCTGGATCATAGGGTAAGCAAAGCCCAGTCTGGTGGCAGTGTCTACTGTCATCAGGGTGTAACGGGCTCCCTGGTCTGCAGAGAGAAGCCCAGTGTAGTCCACCTGCCATTCTTATAGGGGCCGCACCACCTGAGGAACAGACCCCATAGAGGTGGGCAGACGCCGTCTCTGGGGGCGGTGCTCTGCACACCAAGGACACTGCTGGACAGCTTGTTGTGCCTCGGCTCTCATTAGCTGTAAGCCCAAGTGGGTAGACACTAGCCCCATAGTCTGGGCACCCACATGGCCTAGTTTCTTCTGAAGCGAAGCGGCCATGGCAGCGGAACCTGGGGGCGTCGCAAGTGAGCATACTTGCACTAAGGCATCAGCCGCGTCATTGCCGGGTGGCTGCAATGGCTGATGACCTGAGACATGGTACTCAGTGGCACCCATGCTCTGGCCTTGTCTCCAAATGTCCTCCCAGAGGTCCCTGCCCCATAATGGGTGGTGATCGATCAGCCACTCTTGGGCAGCCACAGCGTCAGGCCCCGACATACAACCCAGCTGTCAGTGCAAACGTGTACCAGACCAGGTTCGTTAGTCAAAACCATCCAGACCGCCTGTAACTCAGCCCATTGGCTAGAGCGTCCAGTACCTGTATTATACCAAAAGGTGTCAGTGAGGGGTTGTAGGGCTACAGCCGCCCATGTCGGGGGCTACCCTTGGCAAGACCCGTCTGTATACCAGGAGTCTGCTGGCACTGGGGGCTTGCCCTCCCCAAAGAGGGTAGGAGTTTCCCCTGTTTCCACGGGGTCCTCTGCTCACTCAGAGCAGAAAACAATGGGCCCAAAATGAGCATGTAGCTCCTGGGTCAATGGACTAGTGGAAAACTGAGCCTGTTGTTATAAATAGGCTCCCCACCTTGTTAACGTTGGTGTCTGCGTCACCTCAGTTTGCAACCTTGTGGCCCAGGACCGGAGCCAGCCTTCCACTGGGTAGGTCGTCTGCACCGTGACCGGGTGCAGACCTGTGAAGCTTTCACAGGTCAACAGGGCGGCATACACCACTGCTAATTGCTTTTCCACCAGGAAGTACTGTTCTTTGGCTCCCTTACAGAGCTGGGAACAAAACCCAATAGGAGTCTTCCACGCACCCTGTTTCTGCCAGAGATCCCAGCTAAACCCAGACTTCACCTGGACAGTCAGGTGGAATGGCAGGGTTGGGTCAATGGCCCTTAGGGTCTGGGCCTGTGCTACAGTGTGCTTTGTCACCTTGAATGCCTGATCGGCTTCAGGGGACAAATTCCAGGGCTCCCCTTTGCGAACCAACCAGTGCAAGGGTCATGTTCTCATCACCAGATGTGGTATGAAGGTTCGCCAGAACCCCAGGAGCCCCAGGTTTCTGTAACTGCCTCGCTGTCTCCAGACAGGGGTATGCTTGAATCTTATCTATAACCACCTTGGGGATTACTTTTGTCTTACCTGACCAAATAACTCCCAAGAACTTGACAGAGTAGCCAGGGCCCTGGACCTTGTCCTCATTGACAGCCCACCCCCAACCCACTAGGGTGTCTCAGAGACTGCAGGGGGCAGTTTCCAAATCTGCAAGAGAATCAGAGGTTAACATTATATCATCTATATAGTGAAACAAGCGCACGTGCGGTGCGGTCAGGGACTTGGTCCATGTAGCTAAATCCTGTGCTACCAGCCAATGACACAGGGTTGGGCTGTGCAGGTAGCTTTGTGGCAACACCTGGAAGGTCCACTGTCTGCCCTCCCAGATGAAGGCAAACTGTTCTTGGCTGGCAGTGTCAATGTCAATGGAAAAAAAGGCGTTAACCAAGTCTACCACATAGTGGAACCATCCCAATTTCTGTGAGAGGCGATCCATGAACTCCCTGATGTTTGGAACAGCGCCGGGCTGCAAGGGGGAGAAGTCGGGGTCACCGTTAGCTCCCGGTAGCCCACCGTCATTCTCTAGGAGCCTTCTGGTTTCCATACTGGCCAGACCAGTGGAGGGGAGGGGGGAGTGGGGGGGGAGGGTCTATGGGTGGACAGTATGATACCTGCCTCTTCCAACTTCAAAATAGTACACCCGATCTCCTCATGCCCCCCGGGCAAGTGATATTGTCTGATGTTAACCCCTCAGGTGGCCTGTGGCAAGTAGAGGGGTGTGTGCTGAGGATGCCCTCTAACCACCCTTTTCACCACGTGCACCCGCAAACAGAATTCCCCCACAGTCGTCATGACGTCAGTCCCCTGAGCACGTTTACCCTGAGGATGTATTCAGCAATAGGAGACACGTAGACCTCATAGGCCCTGTAGGGGAGACGTCTGATGCCCAGGGTGAAGGAAACTCTATGTACCGTGATGTGTAGGCCAACATACCCCTCAATAGTGGCTTTCAGGCCCTGAAAACAGTCCAGATTGCCATATATGAGGGAGCTCTCTGCCCTGGTGACCACGAGGGCCAGCACCTGCTGCACGTTCTGGGGGGACCAATATATGGTGAGTTCAACGTGCGGCCTCAGGTCATCCGGCTCCCCTATTGACTGGGTGCCCTGGCCCACTCTCTAGTCTGGGAGGAAGTCAGCTAGGCGCAACTCCCAGGCAACCCCTTTCTGTTCTTTCGGGGGTATTGTGGTGAACTTATGCTCTGGCCATAGTTTCTGCCACAGGGCCAAGAGGACCTCGAGGGGCTGGCCATCTAATTCTCCTCGGCCAGCCCAGTGACCACCAGGTCAAACCATATTTGCCGGCGGCTCACCTTAACATGGTCCCCCCCCTCGCCCTGGCCCTTGGGCGTGGCTTTCATTTCCTGTTTCGGGGGACAGGGACAACTCAGGGACAGGGATAGGCCACAGCCCATACTTATACAATCCAGCCTTGCTGACAGACTTCCACATCCCCCAGTCTAGCCAAAGTCCCTGTGACCTCATGAACGGTCCATTCTGTATAGGGAACTAATAAAGCAGCCATAGTCCCAAAAGTTCCCGGCAGGCCATTAAGAAGGATAAGGTCTTTCATGCAGGCTGTAAATATCTCTTCATCAGGAATGTTATACTGTAAAACAAACATCATCTGTTGCATGCCCATCTCCCGTATGACTTGCACCACTTTTCAATCTATAGTCTCTTTGTCTCATAGATAGCTTCAAGTCCTACCCATACAAATTTGGAAGCATCTGTAATTGCAAGACAGTTTTGTTTCCAATTTTTTTTAATAAATTTTTTTTGGCAGAAAATTTCCATGTAAACATGGTGTTGAATGGCACAACTGGTTTTGAGGTGGTGCATTACTATCTACTGCATAATCATCTGAGTTGGTTAAAGGCTTTCCACGTGCTCTCCTTTTCTTGTTGGAAAAACAAGTTACAAAAATTCAATGAACTTTTCAGGTTTCTAGAACTCTCCCTAAGTGTTGATATTATCCTGGAATAGTTTTCCACTAATGTCTGCACCTTACATGTTTCCACTCCTTTCCCGGTACTCAGTGGCTGCACTTGCAACATTGTTTACCAGTCTGGTGAGGATGGGTCCTTTCCCTTTTGCAATGGAACCTATCAGCTACTGGGTTAGAGCTCACAGGAACAAAAGCTTGGTGTTCCTAAGGAGTGGACATGTTAGTGCTCTTTTGTGATATATTTCCTTCTCGAAATTGGAGAGTCTTTATCTGCTGTTGACTACAGGCTATCTTACATGATCATCATTCCTACCTTTTCAACAGGAGCTAGTCTTTGCAATAGCCATTTGCCATAGGGGAATTCCATTACCTTCCCTTACCAGAAGGATAGATTCTGTCTGGTGTTTACACTGAAGATGGGGGAAATTTAATTAAATTCTTTCAAGTGCTAGATTTACTTACACTATCAATTTACTTCTAAACCCAACATTCTCGTTTTGGACAAAGAGAATAGGACTATATATCTCAAACTTAGCAACTGTCAGCACTTCCAGTAATAGTTTTCTGCTTAGAATCAAAGAAAGATTTGGGATTTTGAGTCCTTAAAGCCCTCTAGTTAGAACCTTATAAGCTTCATGATTTGGAACTGAGTTTACTATACATTTTTTGTGTATTGGAATAACTTCTGCAATAAATCCAGTATCTTATTTGCAAAATGTCTTAGGGTAAAGTTTGGCAGCTTCTCTAAAGGGTAGCTCTCTCCTACCATCATTTCTTGGTGAAAACTATGCAAAAATTAGATTAAATAACACCACCATAAAAAAATCATCCACATGTTTCACCAAGTAACAGAACACTGGCCTGCAGGGAAAGCTAGAGAAACAAGTAAAAGTATACACAATCATTGGCATGGAATTATGTAAATATAAAGAGAAACTTGGTAAAACATTTCTGATGCCAGAGATAAACATTTCATAATGCTGTCCAAAAAAATAATATTATGGGAAAGCTTTTCCTCTTGATTTTCAGTTTATGTGACATTTAATTTATAGATGGAACAGATATAAATATGCATTTTCAAATTTCTCTAAATTATATACATAATATCTGATATTTGGATAAAAGTTGCAAAAATCCCATCCCAAACCCAATGGGACATGGGATCTGTGCTCAAGTAGCTTGTAGTACAGTTGAAAAGATGACACTTCCACACATGACATCATTAAAGTTGAAGAAAGTTTGTAATGAGGATTGAAATGCATGTAACTTAGTGAAAGCTGCACAGTACAGACACAAATCAGAAGCAGTAGGAAGTTAAAAAGAAGAACAAAAGATTAATGGGGAGCTGGAGTCTTAAGGAATGTTTCATGGTGGATGTGTGATTTGTTGTCTGATAGGCTAAGCACAGTTTGGATTCAAAGAACGGAGAGGGAATGAGACATCCTGATTGAAAAAGAGGGAAAGGGCCGGCCGAGTGGCTCAGTTGGTTAAGAGCTCGCTCAAGAGTTTGAGCTCTGTGCAACAGCGGTTCGAGTCCCGGCCCGAGCTGAGCAGCCGCTGAGCTGCCAACGGGTAGCAGGATGGCTCAGCTAAAAAAAAAAAAAAGAAAAGAAAAAGAGGGAAAGAAGAGCAAAGACATGCGAGAGTGAATATGGTGGGCAGAAGGCAAAGAAGAGGCCAGGCTGACTGGGATAGAGCATATGAGAATGTTGGCATGGCAGGGTAGAGTCACACTTGGCAATAGAGTCTTAAGAATTTGGTTTCCATTCCAAAGGCGAAGAAGATCCATCAGGATCCATTGAGCAGTATAGTGACTCGATGAAAGTAGTATTGTGGGAAAATCAGACCAGGATTTACAGGATTTCATATAGACATCCAGATGTCAAATGTACCAGTGGCAAAGATTTTTACTCAACGGTACAGTGAGCAGTGAGATGACTGTGAAAGAAAAGAGGCTGAGGTTGCCATGACATCAGGCCATAATGGAGAACAGGATCAACCAGGATGAAATAAGATGGGAAGGTCAGATAATTTCAAGTGGCAATATGGGAGAGTTGAGATGAAACAGTCTAATCATTCTTACATTGTGTACCCAAAAGAAACTAAGGAGAACAAGAGAGCTGTAACAGTGAAGACACATTATTATCTGGCACCTGCCTCTCTCTAACCTAATTTTGATGCATGCACCAGTCATATTGAACTGCTTATATTAATAATTTCCTGAAATCAATGCTCTCTCGCCTTTCCAGGTCTTTGCCCAGAACAATCTTTCTCCCATTTCTTCCTGAATGTAATTGTTTTAGGCAGAATGGCACTCAAAGTTATACCGGTCCTAATCCCTGGAACCTGTGAATATGCTGCATTATGTAGCAAAAGGGACTTTGCAGATGTGATTAAGGTTGAGGACTTCAAGATAGGGAAGATAATCCTGAATTATCCAGATGGGCATGATCTAATCACATGAGACCTTAAAAGCAGAGAACTTTCTCCAGCTGGAGTCAGAGAGATGTGGCAGAAGGAGAAGTCAGCGAGATGTAAAGTGTGAGAGAAACTCAACTCACTGTTGCTGAAGGGAAGCCACATACAAATCAATGGGAATGAGGCTGGCCACTGGGAGCAAAGACTAGCTGGTCTCTTGCAAGGAACTGAATTTGACAATCAACCTGATTGAGTGTGGAAGTGAATTTATTTCCAGAGCCCCAGAAAGAAACACAGTTGCTGACACCTTGCTTTTGACCTTATGAGACTCAAAGCATAGGAACCAGCCAAGCTACACTGTACCCAGATTTGTAACCTACAGAACTAGGAGATAACAAATGAACGTTGTTTTAAGGCAATCAATTTGTAGTTATTTGTTAAGGCGGGCATACAAAACTAATACAACACCCTTTAACATTCAGCTCAAACATCAGACTTCCGGGAATGTTTCCTTAAGCCTCCCATAGCACCCAATACACTCCTGTATAATGGCAAGAATGACATTATACTGATGTCATCTTGCTGCACAACTGACTCCCTCCCTATGTAGTGAGTGGCTTGAAAGAAGGGACCATGTCTTAGTCATTTCTGTATAGGTAGCACTTTAGCACAGTGACTGACAGTTAACAGGTACTCAGTAAATATTGAGGTGGAGAAATAAGGAAAATAGGAACAGGAAAAGCTGGATAAGAAGCTGAGAGAAGAGAGAAAGGGCGAAAGAAAATGGAATGGCAGCCAATGATTACTTAGTAGGGCTTAGGAATAGTGTGGTGGAGATGGCAACTGGAGATGTAAATAAAGAAGACTTAAGGATTAGAAGGGAATACCAACAATAAATAAGCTTAGAGGACTCTGGAAAAGCTTAGAAATTGCAAGTAATAAATTCTGCCCACCAGTTACTAAGCTCCACTTTTATGCAGCACAGCTTCCAATATGTTTTTTAGCTCTTCACACCTAAACAAAAACGGATAGCCAAAGGTCACTAGTCATTTGAAAGAAAACTCCAAGTTCAAAGAGAGAGGTCAACACAAAGAGAAAAGAAGGAATTGAAACAAACAATGAAAACAAACAGTGTAGAGAGCAGAAGAAAATGTCTGTAAAACAATAATTAATGCCCTCAAAGAAATAAGAGAGATGTTGCATCACTAAAACAAGAACATGATTATGAGAAAGAATAATCAAAGAACAAAAAAGACTTCCTGAAAAATTAAAATACAATAGCAAAATTTCAGTAAACAGGTTTGAATATAAAGTTAGGGAAATCATACAGAAAGTAGAACAAAAAGGTAGAGATTTAATTAATCAAAATTGCTTGAATGCTTACTATGTGCCAGGTACTGTTCTAAGCTCTTGCAATACATTAATCAATCAGCAGCAGCAGCAACAAACTCACAAAAATCCTCTGTCCTTGTGTAACTTACATTTTGGTAGACAATATGAGAATGAAGAAAAGTAGAAGAACAATCCAAGCTATCCATCATAAAACTAATAAGAATTTCTAGTGCTCACTTTGGCAGCGCATATACTAAAATTGGAATGATACAGAGAAGATTAGCATGGCCCCTGCACAAGGATAACATGCAAATTCATGAAGGGTTCCGTATTTTTTAAAAAATAAAAAAAAAAGAATTTCTAGAAAGAAAACAGAAAATGATGGGAGCAAATTATCAATGAAATAATGCAAAATAGTTTCCCGGCTCAAAAGGACATGAGTTTTCAGATTTAAAAGGCCCAACTAGAGCTCAGTATAAGAGCATTATGTGATTCCAGAACACTAGGGATGAAGAGAAGAACCTGAAAACTTCCTGAGACAAAAATTAAATAAGTCACACATGAAGTATTTGGCTTCTCAATAGCAATATTAAGGGCTAGAAGACAATGAGATAATGCCTTCAAAATTCTGAGCAAATGATTATTTTCACCCAAGAATTTTATCCTCAGCTAAGTTATTAATCAAATCAGAGGGTAGAATAAAAAATACTTTCAGATATGCAAAGTCTCAAAAATGTTATCTACAGTGGCGGCCAGTTAACTTAGGTGGTTAGATCAGTGCTCGTAACACCAAAGTTGATGGTTTGATCCCCACGTGGGTCACAGAGCTGCGCCCTCCACAACTAGATTGAAGACTACAATTTGACTTGGAGCTGATGTGTCCTGGAAAAACACACTGTTGCCCAATAAAATTCGTTAAAAAATGTTATCTACTATGAACCCTTACTCAGATGGTAAAACTAAACCAAAACAAGGACGTAAACCAAGAAAGATATTCTTAAAACATGGTGCTTATCCAGGGGATAGGTGAAAGGAATTTACAGGATAATATCTGTGCAATAAGCTCAGAAAGCAAATGGTTCAGATTGGAACAGACCAGAAGGCTTCAGGATGGACATTTCTAGAGAGAAAAGTCCTTAAAACCCAAACAAAACAAAACAACAATAAAAAAACTGAGAAATAATCTCAGAGCTTTGCTCATGTGACCATGTGGACAATTGTACCAAGAGGTATTTTGCAAGCGTGTTGGAAGGTATAGGACTTAGCCACAGGTCCAAAGAAACTATGTAAAGGGGAAAAAATGAATTAGGTAATCATTAACTTCTGAAAAAACAAAAATCGCACAAAGAAGGAAATATAATCATAGTATAATTCATGGCTCATTAGTGAATAATATTTGTGTAATCATAATGATGCAAACATTAAATTGTGATATAAGTAATATTGGGAGAATAGAAGAGGTGAAGGAATTTGTAAGAAAATCGAATCCTCGTCTACCATAATACAATGGGAATAGATTGATTACAATTAATAAAAATACAACAATGCATGCATGTTATTTTGCAATATGAGTGTAAATGTTAGAAGAAACAGTTAAATAATTGAAAGTGAGATGGGGTAATTGGGAAGAGGAAGGACAAAGATACAAGGGTCTTGCCCATTTTTGTAGTGTAAGCCTTTTAGACTAGAGTAATGTAACATTGTAAATCAGCATATATTACTTAGATAAAAATAATGATGAATTTGAAAAAGAATCAATGAGGATTAAACATAAGAATAACAGGTTATTTTCACCTCCGTTTTCTGAACTCTCTCCCCCAGATATCCTGTGGTTTCCTCCTGGTCATAATCCACGAGGAAAGGGTCTGAAAAACACTATCACACTGAGATCCTAGGCATTTAAGGGTCTATCCTTGAGAAGGAGGGTTCTCAGGGTGGGGATATACATTATTAAAAAAAAGAGTTTGGAGCAGGGCAATGCTAAGCAAGGAATAGTTTCTAAATATTGATATATGGGCATTAGCACGGGTCATGACTAGATGGGGTTTGGTTGCATGGGTAGGTCAATGAGATACTTTGTAGTAAAGAAGCTTTCACTATGTTCTCAAATAGAGTCATGTAATAAAACCAAACATTGTATTGCAAAAATGTATTGCATTTACAAGTAATTTCACTGGTGTCCTCTTATCTGAGTCCTTTAAGGTCAAAGTCATTCAGCTAATAAATGAATAAGGATGGCGTAACACTAGGATCCAGGACTAGCTGCCAGTGCTCCTGGCTTCTGCATCACTCCACCAAGATGCTTTCCCATGAATTTTCTGAGGCCCTCTCCCCACTGCTTTTAAAAGTCCCACTTGGCCACTGAACTAGCTCTGCACATGCCTCAGGCTCCTCCAGAATTCCTGCACTAACCTATCCTATCCCCTTCTTCATTTCTTTTTAAGCACTAAACAAAAGTGAACAAAAGAAAGGCAAGGGAATCAGCAAAGGAGGTCAGGCAGGTGAGGTTGGGTGAAGCACCTGGGGCAAAACAGAACCCCTGTGCTCTTTCTGTTTGGTGACTAGAATTACAAACATGGCATCTATGTGCTCTCAGTGTTGAACTCCTCAAATTTACAGAACTGAGCTCTTTTCTATGCCTAACACTAAGGCAGAAAATGGGTATTTAGGATGATGTGTACTAACAGAAACACACGAGGAGAGACATATGAGGTCTGACAATTAAGTTCGCAAACTCATCCTAGAAAAAATGCTACATACCTCGTTGTTAAATATCACTATGGTCACCTTCAATGTACTCCCCTTGGGAAAATATGCACTGACGTTATCACCTAGTCCACCCTTATAAGCAATTTTGGAACTCTTTTTCTGGAATGGCCATCAGAGCTGTCATTGTATTGCCCCTGATGTCCTGAATGTCATCAAAATGTCTTCCTTTCAATATTTCCTTTATCTTCAGGTAAAGAAAGAAGTCATCAGAGGCCAGATTAGGCGAGTAGGGAAGGTGTTCCAGTACAGTTATTTGTTTACTGTCTGAAAACTCCCTCACAGACAGTGCCGTGTGAGCTGGTGCATTGTCGTGATCCAAGAGCCAGGAATTGTTGGTGAAAAGTTCAGGTCGTTTTCGTCTAACTTTTTCATGCAGCCTTTTCAGCACTCCCAAACAGTAAACTTGGTTAGCTATTTGCCCAGTTGGTACAAATTCATAATGAATAATCCCTTTGATATCAAAAAAGATTAGCAACATCATTACAACATGTTCGCAAACTTAATTGTCAGGTGTTGTAGTCATTGCTCTTTGATCGGCAAACAACCCAAAGTGCAAATGCAGCAATCTTCACAAAAAGTTTATTACCCTTTCCTGCAAGGAAACAGAAACTACACACAAGGTCTGCCCTGTCAGGGCTTCTCTGATTGCCTCCAACCAGACACCTGGTAAGTTGGATGCCGTCCAGCGCAATGTCCCAATCAGTACTTCAAGAAAACCTGCCAACCCTAGCCCAGAGTCTGGGAAGTTTCTCCACTGTGGGAATATTGGGAGGAGCCAAGCCTGGGAGGTGAAAGTGATAAGTGATGAAAACTTTGCTCCAAAGTCCTTCAAGGGGTGGCCGCTGGACATGCACAGACACCCACAATTTGGCCTAGTATTGAGAATCTGAGTGGGCTAACCTTTGCTCTACTAGTGGTTGTCTTTTCTCAGGCAGGCCTCCTCATGAATCTAGGATGGAGGCTGATGGTGTCTGACCAGTAAGGATGATTCTGTTGTATTTCTTCCATTTTCTGATAGCAACTCCTTCTCTGTGCTCCACTTTGTGGATCCCTTGTTACTCCCCTTAGTTCATCCAGGAAAAACAATGTTATCAACACAAAAACATTCACATTGAGGTATTCGAGATTTCATAGGGCTTTCTTTGGATGCTTTGTATTTTTGTAAATTATTTTTTATTATGAAATACACATTTTTTAGAATTAGTTTCAGCTGTACAACACAGTGCAATAGTTATACTTTTTACCCGTCATAGTGACAACCCCCCTCCCCCAATCTGCCGCCCCACTTCCCCCCAATATCATACCTATCTATTACAAATCCCTTGACTCCACTCCCACACTATACTCCACGTCCCATGACTATATATAT
>NW_017733055.1:0-2298 GCF_001890085.2 Hipposideros armiger | reverse complement strand
TTTTAATAACTTCGTATGAGATTTGCCTTTGCTCTTCTTCTGTTACTCATTTTCACCCCAAATTAGTTTTTCTGCACTTGTAGACGGGAGGTAAAGGATAGATTTTTGAACATTACATATGAAGAACGCCCCCCCTTCTGTTGATTTTGAGAACTGTTAAAACATATCAGCTTACTTTCTTTCATCTCAATTTGTTCTCTTCCCTCACTGTTACCTAGGCCTTCTATTTTCTTTGCCCCTATTGTTCCTATCTTGCTTTATTTGCATTCTATTCCCAGTAGTTTCTCCTCAGTGAAAGTCTCTGCCCTGGAAGGAAGTTTTGAGAGTTAACCGGGCCCAGTTTCTCTTAGTCCCTTTAGACCTCCATGTTGATGGGAAGCCCTCCCTTGCCTCTCTCCTCTGGGAGACTGTGGGCTCCTAGAGCACAGGACATTGGCCCCTCCCTCTCTGTGTGTCCAGCTGCTGGCACAGGGGCTGGCCCCACCGAACAGAACAGCTACCCAATGTGTGTGTGAACAGGCCAGCAAGAAACCCCACAGAATGCCTTCCACCCCACCAAGACCCATCTTCTGGGGGAGGAATGCACTGGGCCTGGGGCCACACTTGGTAAACAATGAAAGCAACAGACCTCTAGGATGTCCTTGGCCCCTCCTCTGAGTGGGTGTGTCCTATAGAGGTGGACAGTGGTTTCATCACTAGGTCTGCTGGGGCCCTGAGTCACCAGGGTGGGCAGGATGATGCTTGCCTCTCGGTAGCTCCCCCTCTTCCTCCATCTCTCCTGTTCTCCCTTCATGTCCTTCTGGCCTTGGCAGCTCCACCAGCCCTCAGGCATTCTCTCCCCTCTTTGTGGGAGCACCTAGAGACCTGCATCAGCAGACACTTTCCCATGGTCAAAACCCAGGGCCTTGAGGTCTATGGGGCCTGGCCTCCATCTCCAGGTACCAGAGGTCTTTGCCCCTACCTGGTGTGGTTCAGCTTATCCCCGAACTGCTTCCACTCTTGCTCCTTCCAGGACTTTCTGAAGGCCACTTGAGCCTCTCTACCTGTGCTCCTGCTAAGCCCGAGGATTTACCTGGCACAGTTGCGAGGAAAAGGGGAGAGAAAAGGGGAGAGAAAGGCCCCTCGCTGGGGCCTTTTCCAACATGGCCAAGCTGCTTCTTCATCCATCCCCTGTAGCCTTCCCTCCCAAGGCAACTATCTACCCTCTGGGAAGAGCAGGTCCTGACCCTGGGACTGGAGCCTACACCCTGAGCAGTCAGACCCAGGGGAGCAGATCACTGGGACCATGCCTACACAATTGTATGTTTACACACTGGTCCTCAGAGAGGCATAAAGAAGGGTGATGTAAAGGACAAAAGCAGGGGTGCTGAGCCAATTGAGGGATCCTCTTACTTGTTAGGATTCACCCTCCACATTCTTTCTTACCCCTGCCTCTTGCCAAAGTGTAGCTTTAGGCTTTGTTTGGAGAGGTCTATAATAGTCTTTTCTCCTGGGAATCATCCTCACTCCTGATGTGTGACCTTTCTGGCATCTTAGCTGGATGTCTGGGTTTGAAGAGGGGTCCAGGCAGATCCTCCACTGATGCTGTGTACTTGGATATCCCTATTCTGCTCTCAAACCCCCAGCAGCCGTGGTTTTTCTGCCTGGTGTCTTCTGTCCCCTTGCCTGTGCAGCCCTGCCTCAGGCCAGAGACTCGTGAGGAACCTCCATACAGACTTTGGGGTTCCCTGGTCCTACACAGCTCCTGCCTTATGTGCCCTGCCCTGCACATTCCACCCCATTCTCAAGCAGTCACAGCAGTGGTGGGGTCCACCTGGGTGGTGCTGCAGCATGGGCTGCTGATTTCAATGGAGACACAGTCACATCAGCCCCTTGGTCCCACTTGATAATGGTGAGTGATGGGAGGGCAGGTGACTCTGTAGAAGTTGGAAGCCAAAATCCAGCTCTCCTCTTTAAAGCCACAGCCACCCAATATCTTCACTTCTAGGATAGACATCCCAACCTCTCTCAGCTTTCTTTGTGATTCCATTTTATGATCCCGAATTTCTCAGAGTTGCTTTGCCATTCTGGCCACTCTCTTATAGGAATTGTTTTTGTTGGTTTTTTTTTTTTTTGGTCTCCATCCCTATTAAAATGTCCCTGAGTTAAGACGTAACACTCCAGGTCTGGTTGAACCAGAGCCAAGGAGAGTGAAACAATGCTCTTCCTCCTTGCTTATGGCCTGTACTCCCAAGGGACACAGGGTTGCAAATGCCCAGGTGAGGGTGCAGGGGATTCTGGGTACTCCATAAACTCATG
>NW_017733054.1:111096-114345 GCF_001890085.2 Hipposideros armiger | reverse complement strand
TTTTCTTCTCTGGTCTCTGCTTACATTTACATTTCTCTCTCCCGCTACACATTTCATGTTCCTTTTTACTTCAGCCAACAATACAGCTAGTAGGAGTCTTTATCTGTATCATGAGGTAGCTCTGGCCCTTTGCAGTTCTGTCTGTTTAGGGTTAATATAATGTTCTATTAAACTACAAAGCTGTACAGGTTCATACAAGGAGAAGTTCTAGAGATCACTTGGGTTCCATCTATATTGTTTTCTGTCCCCACTGTATCAAAACAATATTTGCTCTTATACTCAAAATGAATTATTAGATCAAACACAATAACCTCATTTTCCCCTTCCTCTTTTACTCAATAGAATAAAGAACCCAATTAGGCCAGATGAGTCTGCTTCCAATTCAGTGGAACCACTGATGTGTCTCTTCATGGAGACACACCCTTCTTGAGCATCTAACTTCTTAAGCAGCAGGTTTAAGAAGAGTGAGATTGAAAGAAAATATTGTAAGTAAATATTTAGTTGTATAACGAAAATTATAATTCTTGCCTATACCACTTGGTTCTATTAGAATTGTGGGAAAAACAGGACCACATATTGGTTACTTGCTTAGCATTTACAGCACTCTGTATTATAGAACTATAATGGTTAATACTTTAAATAATCGTACACCATTCCACCTTTCCCTAAGGTCAGCCACTTCTTTGTGATGTGGTACATGGTGAGACCTTGGACATAAAAGCATTATTCCTTGCTGCTAATTAAGCAACAGGAGAGTTGTTTAATTAGAATCAATGTTGTATGTAATACTATAATACTATAATTGCATATAAAGCATTTAGCTGATCTAAGGTTAGTACTGATAAGAGAAGAATGACAGATAAGAAATGCAATTCCATAACTAGACTAAGCTTCTATTTTAGAGAAGGAAAACATTGATCCAAACTGTATGGCTGGGTTCCCATGTAATCAACCTATTATCAAGTAACTATTTGGTTCTTCTAATGCTACAATTTGAGGGGCTACATTGTTGATGGCTTCTAAGGAAAAATCTTGCTGTAAGCATTAGTGATTGATTGGGTTCATGAGAGCAAACCCACTGTGTGGGCCCTGCATAGACTATCTCCATTGTTAGGTATGTTTTTCCACAAGCTCACTGAGCAGGCACTACAGTGACTGAGAAAGTACATGATGAACATGCACAGAGTGGTTCATCGTTGCATTTGGTTAAGTTCCTTATACATAATGGCAATCTACTGAACCTGAGCACGAATGGATGACCTAAATATATATGTTTTTAATTGGCCCATTTGAGAAATCACACACTGTCTTTTGTTTTGTTTTGTTTTTAGCCACCATATCAACAATCTTCTAATATATTTTCTTAAAAATGATGCCTGAACATCTAACCAAAGCATTAGTCATTGTTGGTGGACCAATGCAGATCATAACTGCATGCTTTTTGTTCTTAAAAGCAAAGTGGAGAATTAGAAGCACTTCCTAATGGGATTAATTTCCTTCTCCACCATTCATGGAGCTATAATGTCCTTGCAGTCCACAACTGGGCGATGATAGCATTTTGTGAGGAGTCATCAGGTTTAATGAATGTAATTGACTTCTTCTTTGGACATCTGACGTCAGAGAATCCTCATGGGTCCACTGGTCTGTGTTGATGGAGAACTGAATTATAGCTGGTATATATGCTTTAGAAATATGAGAGCATTTCCAGTGTAAACCATGTGCTCTCCCTATACAATACNAGGAAGTCTTGACCTTGCTCTCATCCCTGCCTTCACCATTCCCCTGGTCCATTCCAGCTGGAAGCAGAGGGCACAGGACACCTGACAATGATTTCCATAGGTCAGCCTATTATAACACGTAGTGGAGAGTGTGTCAGATCTGTAAGGACAAATAGAGATACCAAGCACACTTTTTTCTTTTTTTTGGATTTTTCCTGAAATTCTGAATATAGCCTGGCATTTCATTCTTTCCTGATTGGGTATATCCACAATTTGTTAGAAGTCTAATATGACAATTATCAAATTTTCTAAGGATTCTATCTACATGCACCAGAAAGCTGGTAGTATATGCTCTACGTTGTCAATGTATATTTGATATAATAATTCTATAATTCAGAAAAATAGCATGAATAAGATAGACCTAAATTGTATTTGAATTTATGTAGCTCAAACTTATGATGTAACTTTGCCAGCATAATCATGAAATTCAAACATTAAGAGACTGCGATTCAGTCCTGTAAATGATCTGCAGCTCTGTCATAGTCTGTAGGTACTTTCCTCAGATTAAAAGATAGTTTGATCTTTATAGTCAGCCTTTATTTCTTCTTTGAAAATATCAATGTAGACTGAGATCATATATTGCCGTGAAGCTATCCACTTAAGTTTGATTTGAAATATCTTGTTATAGTATGTAAGATTTATAACATAATATAATTTTATAAGATAATGTAATTTAAATTATAAGACAATATGTGTACTTTTAAGGTCAAATATTTTTGACAGCTCATCATGAATCCCTTTCACTACTAGCACCAAAAGGATTTATAGTAGCTCATTCTTTTTATCTACTGTGTAGCTATTTAAAAGTCAAGGAAATGAGAAATTTGGGACCTGCTTTGGGGGGAAACTTTCAAGCTTTCACAGCTCTGCTGAAGTAATAATGATAAATGTATGGCTCAAATAAAATATGTAGTGGCAACATTTCTGACACCTCCATCTGCTGTTACCTTTTAGTTCAATATATGAGTTAAAACGGGATGTTCACCCTGCAAGCCACAATTACTTTGCAGTAATAAATATCGTTGATCTGGAACATTTAAAATTCACTATTACTGTAGAACTGATGAAAGGAGACAAGAAGAGAATTTCCATTTAAACTAATGCTGTATTAGTAACAAAGGAACCAGTAACAACAAGGTGGACTTACACTGTTTTGTTTTTCATTTGTGGATGCTATAGCAAACATCAGACTTGTAAGTGTTTAAATGGAAATACAAGTGTCTTCATAGAAAAAATGAATACATTAGAGAATAACGCACATACTTGTCTGTAACTTAATTTTATTAATAATTCTTTTTTATTTGTACTTTGTTTTAAAATAAGAAAATGTTCTCAGTCATTACCCTGCATCCATCTGGAAGGAAATATGAACAGCTGATGTTAAAAGAATCAACTGATGACAAAATATGCCATTGAAAATAATAATTATGAATTGCTCCTTGGAAATAGCATTTAAAGGTAAGTACAATAT
>NW_017733054.1:103245-104393 GCF_001890085.2 Hipposideros armiger | reverse complement strand
GACTGCTGGGAAAAATATAAGAAAATAGTCCTCATTATCCAGATGTTTAAATATATCCTTTTTGTTTTTAAGGTCTTTGTTTTCCCAAAACAATGCCATATCTTATACACGATGATAGGGCTTGGCTACAAATTCAACTGTCATTACAAATCAACAAGTTACAGGATCAATGCTTACATTTGGTTTTCAGCTATCTGTCTGTGACTATAGGTGATAATAGATATTTTAACACCATCATAAAAAGTCCCTGGATTTCAGTCTATTACTTGAGTTAAAAACTTAGAAATTTGTTTTGTGCACTTCTTAATCTGCCAAACGTGTTAAGAGCAACCACAGTATCCCATAGTTCTTGAGTTTCTCATTTTAAAAAATATTCTGCATTAGTTTCTTAGGGCTACCATGACAAAGTACCACAAAGTCAAATGTACAAACACTTTCACACAAATATTTATAACAGATTTATTCATAATTGCCAATATTTGAAAGCAACCCAGATGTCCTTCAGTAGGTAAATGGAAAAACGAAGTGTGGTACATCCAAACAATGGAATGTTTATTCAGTGCTGAAATAAATGAGTTATCAAGCCATGAAATGCCACAGAGGAACCTTAGGGCCATATTGATAAGTGAATGAAGCCAATCTGAGAAGGATACATACTGTATGACTCCAGCTACGTGACCTCCTGGAAAAGGAAAAACTATCGAAACAGTACAAAACTCAGTGATTTCTGGAAATTCAATGGGAGAGAGAGAGAGGAACAAATGAGTGCACAGAAGATGTTTAGGACAGTTTTGTAATTCTGTAAGATACTAAAATGGTGTATATACATCACAAAACTCACAGAGTGTACAACACACAATGAACTCTAATGTAAAACTCTGGACTTCAGTTAATAATGATGTATCAATATTTACTCAATTGCAAAAGTGCACCTCATTAATGCAAGATGTTAATAATAGAAGAAAGTATATGTGGGGTGTTGAGAATATATTTGGAGACTCTGTACTTTTCACTCAATTTTTCTGTGAATTTAAAACTGCCCCAAAAAATGAAATCTATAAAAAAAAACCTTATAGATACAGACAATAATTTAGTGGTTACCAGAGAGGGTAAGGGGTGAAGGGAATGGTAGATGAGGGTAAGGGGGA
>NW_017733054.1:96127-98180 GCF_001890085.2 Hipposideros armiger | reverse complement strand
TTTTTAAAGTGTGATCTTATCTGCTTTTAAAAATGAGAATAATTACACTAATTTTGTGCTGAAGTGATGATTAGATAAAATGGTTTGAGGGCATTTAGCACAGTGACTGGCATAAAGGAGATGCTGAAATAATGTGAGCCTCTTTTTTGCAAGAGACAATGACCCTTATTTCTGATCGTAACTACCATGCTGCAAGCAGTATTTATTTGCCAACTGTTACATAACTTAGTTCATATGATAAATAAATATGACTTGTTGCAGAAAACATAGATTTAAAGATTTGCAATCAGTTAAAGTTGTTAATTGACAAGCTCAACTTGACTCATTTGTTAATGACCCTATGTGGAAATCAAAAGAGGTAGTATATTTTGGGCAACTCTAACAGAAATGTATATTAGCTAAAGTGTGCAAGACATACAAATCTTCATTATTTCTACTGGTATGATTATAAGTGACTACTATTCAGTTCTGGGCTCCATGTATTAAAAAGTTAGAGATGATGTCACATTTTTTCAGAGAAGGACAATACAAATGGCTGAAGAAACTGAGGAGGTTTGGCTCAAAGAGGCAAGAAAGCTATAATATAGATAATTGTAAAAGACAATTTATAATTGCATTTTAGATATAGATTCAGTAGGTAGATCTGGCTCTAATGGGTGAAAACAATAGAGAGAAACATTTATGGTTAGTATAAAGAAGACACTCTATTAGGCACACCTGTCCAAAGATGGAATAGTTTGTTTTTACTGGGTAATTACTTCTCCATTTTAGCTTACCCAGTATAGATTGATGACTACTGGGCTAACATAATGTAAATACTGAATAACAGTAAGATTCTTAAAGACTTCTCTGATCTGAGATTGTTACAATTTAAAGATTTTATTTTCATTATACTTATTATTAATACATTAAAAGAGTGCTTTCAATAACACATTGATATCTAAGTTGATATTTACTATTCCAATTGGCTAGTGCAATTAAGTGGAAACTTTGTTATACCAAAAATTTTAAATATTTTGGAAGGAGACTAGTAATTTCTGTATTAAGTCATGAGAAAAACAGAAGTAGATTTAAGAGAAATAAAAACAAACTAGTTTTGTATTATTATTTTGTTAAAATATAAATTCTTCACTGTCCTCTTTTTGCATGATTTTTTTAAAATTTAGGTGATAAGAAAAGAATTAATACCTTGTTGGTAACTAGTGCTGATAGTCCTTTGTTTGCCCTAGAGTAAATGGATTATTGGTTTGGAGGGTGTCAGAATTTAAAAGATATTCTGAAGGGAGGCCCATATTGAGCAGTCTATGATTAAACTTCTTTTCAAAAGCCCTGTTTTAGTTAGTCAGTTACCTGAAGTAGAAGTCTTACCTGCACCATTTGGATGTCATACCTGGAAAAAATACAGATCTAGGTAATGGCATTATCTATGATTTAACTAATTTTGAGATTAACAGTATTACTATGGACTTTCAACTTCTGCTATGGCAGAGAATATTCTTAATAGATCAAGTCTCCCACAAAATTATAAGTGTAAATTCTGAACAAAATGCAAAACCAAAAAACCCTCAAGACCTAAAAAGTACCTATACTTTGCACAGTAAAAAAAAGCAGGTAATTCTGGAGGAAAGTTGAAATGTTGAAGATGGGACCAGTATGGAATGACTTCATTTTTGAAGCTTTGATATAAAGGGAGGCCAGAGTTGTACAATGTGAGTTGGATAAAATTTCATTGAAACTGTCCTGTCTTCCTGGATTGAGGAACCAAGAGACAGAGCTGGGGATAACAATGGCTGCCAGAGATTCTGGAGCTAATACTGGAGGGAAGACAGTTGGCTGAGAGAAGCACTAAATTCTTTGTGTAAAACTTTCCTAAATTTCTGGCTTACTATAACTGAGCCATACATTAATGAAGAAGACTCAAGACAGTTTACAGTCTTCTAATGACTAAGAGAAAAGAATGCAGACTTGAACTTAATGAAACAAGAATTTGTAGTTTAAAATAACTACATTACTTGCCTGCTGAAACAAAAATGTCAACACCTTGAACAAATAT
>NW_017733054.1:88887-94122 GCF_001890085.2 Hipposideros armiger | reverse complement strand
CTAACACAGATCTTCAGGATTTTATATCTAAATTGCTGAAATAACCTTTCAGCTGCTTTCTCTTACCCAAATGTGGTAAGAATAGTCTTTGGAGTCATACATCTGCATTTGAATCCTCTTGTCTTATGCTAATTTTTTGACTGTGGACAAGTTATTTAAAAGCTAATATGTCTCCATTTCTCATCTATTCAAGAAATTGACTGGAAATATAAAGCATATAGGACAGGCCCTGAACTTGTCAGCACCAAATAAGTGATGAATATCGTCATAAAAGTACCTATTTTTATCATTACACTGCCTGAAAACCTTTCATTTTTCCCTGTTTGTTGTGGAGTCAGTCTTAATTTTTCTTTTGATTTTTAATCCCTTATAATTGCTTTTTCCTAGTTTTGCAACTGACAGATATTTATTGAGCACCTAGTATGTGTCAGGGAAAGCATTTCTTTTTTCTTTTTTCTTTTCCCAGCATGTAAAACCAGCTCTCAACTTTGGAGAGGCCTGGCTTATCACTGTGACATTAAAATGTTTGTTTTATTCCTGCTTCCACCTTTACTTCTCCATAGTACCCTATACTTTAACTTTATGCCCCCAAAAGTATTTATTGAATACCTAATATGTGCCATACACTTTGCAAAATGCTGCTAGCTCACAAATCAGAGACAAGTTTGCTCTTAAATTGTTTACCGTTTAGTGAGAAAAATATACAACTAATTAGGCAGTTAAAAGTCTGTGCACTGGGTTCTATCATAATATAAAGTACCATGTGCTTTGGGAAAGCAGAAAAGGGCAAATAATCCAATATTCATTCGAATCCATAATCTGAAGGATGAAAACGAAGCAGGCATGGTGTGGGAGTGGGGTGTGGAAGGGGTGATGGCGGGAAGGTGGCCGGTGATGGAGAAATGGGAGCAAGAAGCTGCCAGATGAAGCAGCTGATGAGGTGTCCATAAGCCATGAAAGGACATGGTGTTTTCAAACCAAAGGAAATTTACTCTGAATAGACCATAGTGTGAGTAAGAGAGAGTTTAAAAAATATGAGGCCGGGGAGGAAATCAGAAAAGATATCACATATACCAATATAAAAACTTGTTAAATAATTTAATATTTTCCTAAAGGCAGTGGGCGTGTATTTAAGTCAAAATGACATAATTAGATTTGAATCTTAAAAAGATCATCTGATAAGAACTGATTGACTAGGTCAAGAATGAAGGAACTGAGAGGATCAGGGACCCGAAGAAATAGTCAAGGTAAGAGGTAATGATGGCCTAAGAGGTCTGACAATTTAAGGTCGTGAACTTGTTGCAACAATGTTGCTAACCTTTTTTGATATCAGAGGGATTCGTCATTATGAATTTGTACCAACTGGACAGTTACCCAAGTTTACTATTTGTGAGTGCTGAAAAGGCTGCGTGAAAAAGTTAGACGACCTGAAATTTTCACAGACAATTCATGGCTTTTGCATCACGACAATGCACCAGCTCACGCGGCACTGTCTGTGAGGGAGTTTTTAGCCAGTAGACAAATAACTGTGTTGGAACACCCTCCCTACTCACCTGATCTGGCCCCCAATGACTAATTTCTTTACCCAAATGATAAAGGAAATATTGAAAGGAAAACATTTTGATGACATTCAGGACATCAAGGGTAATGTGACGACAGCTCTGAAGTCCATTCCAGAAAAAGACCTCCAAAATTGCTTTGAAGGGTGGGCTAGGCACTGGTGTCAGTGCATAGCTTCCCAAGGAGAGTACTTTGAATGTGACCACAGTGACATTCAGCAATGAAGTATGTAGCATTTTTTCTAGGATGAGTTTACGAGCTTACTTGTCAGACCTCATATATTAGGGGGTTTAATCAGACTAGAGAGATGTGAATATTATTTTACATTCATTTGTTTTATTATTTGAATTTTATTTTTCACTTGACTCTAAGTTCCATAGAGGAGAAACCACGCATGTTTTTGCTTGTCATGTGTCCTTTGTACCTTGCAAAGTGCCTACAATACATCATAGTTTAAGACATAACTTTGAATGTATGAAATATTGAAAGACAGATTAGAAAAAAAAAGATTTATATGGGAGAATTCATAAGACATGAGACTAATTAAAAGTGGGAGCAGAACAAATCTAGTAAAATGCCCTGACCTGGATTGATCAAACAGGTAGATGATAGCACCCATAACTGAGAAAGACAGTACAGGAGATGAAACAGGTTGAGTACAAAAGAAAATAAATGCAATTTTAAACACGTTTAGTTTAAAATGATCAGGCAATTCCAATTAGAAATTTCTAGTAAAGATGACCTGAATGTTGAGATCATGACCTTAAAAGCAAGATCTGCACTGGAGACAGAGCTTTAATAATTAATAACAACATATGTCATTCTTACAGTAATTAAATATTACCCTGGTTCCAAGGGATTTATATATACTAACAAATCTAATACAACAACTTTATGAAACCAGTATAATGTTATTAGCTTCATTTCACAAATGGTGAATTTGAGGCCTATTAAGTATTTCAGAAATTAAGTATTTTTCCCAGGTTTACACAGCTCACAAGTGGCGGACCTGTGATTTGAACCCAAACAGTCCAGCTCCAGCATCACATATTTTTAACTTCAATTCTGTGCTGTCTCTCTTCTAATAACTTGTTAATGTGATGGTAACTAAAGCCAAGGAAGTTAAAGCAGTAACTCAGGGAAAGGCTATTGTGAGAAATAAGATAAGAAACACAGTCTTAGGGATGTGAATAGAAGAAAGGTCCCCAACAGATGCAACAGTGAAATGATCACATGCAGGGGCTTTGGAAACACAGTGTAACAAGAGACAAAGGAGGACAGTTTCAAGAATGAAGGCTATCAAGAGTGTCAAAAGCTACTGGAAATTCATGGGAGATAAGTACTGTAAAGTTTCATAGCACAAAAAGAAGTTATTGGTAACTATGAGAAAGAGATTCAGTGGAGTGGTAAGAAAGGTAAACTGTCTCTAGAATTGTGTGGTTGGAAATGAAGAAGAAACATAAACATAAACAAATATATTTTAAAGTTTAAATAGAGGAGACAGAAAGGATAAAAGTTGAGCAAAAACTGGAATTTAGGAAGTGTTTATGTGGGTAGTATTGTTTGTAAAACAGTTACTCATGTTTAGGCTCTGACAGAAAGAAGCTAGGTGAAGGGGGCAGGCTTCCATGGTACGTGTGTGGGTGGGGGTGGCTGGGCATTGGGAGAGTTCTTCTCTAAGGAAAAGGCACGGAGCCCATAGTGGCTACAAATGTAGGGAAATTCATAGATGTGGTGGTGAGAAATACAGTGTTATTTTGCTGGCTTACACTTTGTGGAGTAGAAGGTAAATTTATCTCTTGAATAGAAGACAGTTGTTTGGAAAGTAGAAAGAGAAGAAAAGAGAGGTGTGTAGGGGAGAGAGAGAAAGAGAGACAGAGAATTGAGACATGGGAGCAACTGGCCTTGTTTTTTAGTAGGTACATACTATCCCTTAGATACCTGTAGGATAAACTTGTAATTAAATTATTTTGTCCAGAATGGATACAGTCTAAAGCTTCAATAAAATTATAAACAAATGGTTTATTCAGTCCCTTTTCTTTAAAGATGTATATCTATCTATCTATCTATATAAATACATATATACACACATATGTATGTATATGCATATATCTGTATAGATATACATACATATATGTATATATGAATAGATAATATATACATACATGTATGCAGTTATATTTATAAATATATATTATATATGTGTGTGTGCATATATATATATATATATATATANTTAGCCATTATAACTATCCTCAATAAGGAAAGGAAATCTAATACTGGGCAAAACACAAGAAATCTCAGTGGAGAAACAGAAAACACACACACACACACACACACACACACACACACACACACACACGCACAATTAATAATAAACAGAATTGATCTATTAGAACTTATGAAATATTTGAAATAGAAGAAAATGTACGAAACGGGCTTAACAGTAGAATGGAGATGATAGAAGAAATGGAGAACTTCAACATAGATCACCATGAAGAAGAGATTTGAAAAATATTAAAAAAAAAAAAAAGTAAGGAGAGCCTCACAGCTTGAAGCATGAAGTGAGAAGAGCTAACATATGGGGAACTGAATCCTGGAAGGAAAAAAGGACAAGGGGACAGAAAAAAAATGTTTGAAGAAATAATGGCCTCAAACTTCCCAAATACCAGGGTGCCAAAAAAATGTACACAAGTGGACACTTTGGTCAACGTTGCTCAAGCAGTGAACAGAAATATCTGGACACTGATGGTAACCGCTTTGATCACCTCTTGTAACTGCAGAAATCAAGTGTGACTTGTATTCATCTTTTGTTATTGGCATATATTGAGTATTACAACTTTAGTAATTCTTTCCTTTCTTAAAATGTGTATACATATTTTTGGCACCCTCTGTATGTAGAAAACTTAGCAAGCTCAAGAAGCTCAGCAAATCCCCATTGGGATAAATACAAAGAAAAAGATACCTGAGTACATATGACTCCAAGTGCTGAAAATCAAAAATAAAAATATAAACAACAACAACAAATTTTGAAAGCACCAGAGAATTAAAAATTGCATAGAGGGGAATATATAGAATACTGTATGCTTTTCATCAGACTATGATGATCAAAAGACAGTGGAACAAGATCTTTAAGGTAGTGGCAAAAGTAGAAATTCTCCTGTGTTCTAAATCCCTGTTTGTTCTGAGGCCATACTTCCCATGGGACACTTTCAGCTAATGATTGAGTGCAGGCCCATTCCTGTGAAATACGGGATTTTCTGAGTGATGACTTTGGGTCCAGAACTCATCAGCTTGGCCCAAATAATTGTGCTAATGATTGTGCTAATAATTGTGCCCAAATAATTCTCAGACTCTGTACACAGCCCACCTCCCACACCCCCATTCTTCCTTGTGTCTCTCCTTCACAGAGGTCAAGCTTCCATCATGACCTGATAGTTCTCATTACTTTCTTTGGCTCCCCCCCTTTTCTCTGTCATGGACATTTCCACCCCAAATCTCTTGCACACCTAATTCCATCTTGACATCTACTTCTTGGAAATCAAGAACAAATGCAGTAGGCAACACCATCCAACTTTTCCTACAGCTGGTAAAACAGGAGTCTGTTTTTTAGAGGACACCTCTAGGAAAATACCAGGGGAGAGAAAAATATTACAAAACTTTTAACTTTGGTTT
>NW_017733054.1:50652-84534 GCF_001890085.2 Hipposideros armiger | reverse complement strand
AGAGAGAGAGAGAGAGAGAGAGAGAGAGAGAGAGATTTTAGCATTTCAATGGAAAAGAAAGTCTAGGCAGGACAGAGCCTACCAGTTTATGTGTTAAATAAACAACAACTTAAAAATTCAATTCCTCCTTACAGCCCAATCTGTATGTTGAGTAATTCATGGATACTTTTCACCTTCTTGGAACAGAATATTGGGGTGCAGAGGAAGACAGGTAATAAAATCCTAAAGTCTTTCATTGAGCGAGTATGAGGAAGGAGAGCTTGGCAAATGACAATATTAAAAAGAGAGGAAGAAAGACAGAATATTGCAATAGCATGGCATTAACTTCAAAGAAACAGGGCTTTTTAATATGTGGTGGATCTAATGATATGGCAGCAGTATTAGACAGCATAAGAAAACTACCTCTACTTTTCTATGCTTTAGTGTATGGAGTGACAAAGAAAGTACAGCTTCAAACTGATAGTATGTTAGGCAGAGCTCTGCAGAGAAACAGAACCAATAGAATTGACTGATTGATTGATTCTAAGGAAATGGCTCACACATTAGTGGAAGCCGTGAGGTCCCAAGTTCCGCAGTCAGAAAGATCTGTAGTTAAAAACCCAGAGCATTGATGGTGTGGTTCCACTCAGCATCCAAAGGCCGGAGACACTGAAGAGCTGACAGTGTGAGCTCCAGTCTGCATTGCAGGAGGAGACACATGTGCAAGCTCAAGTGTTAGGGAAAAAGAGCACATTTTCCCTTAATCAGTCTTTTTGTTCTATGCAGGCCTTCAGTAGATTGGATGAGGCCCACCCACATTGGGAAGGGTAGTTTACTTGTCAGTCTACTGATTCTACTATTACTTTTATCCAGAAACACCCTCATAGACACACCCAGAATAATGTTTAATCAAATAGCTGGGCAGCCTGTGACAAGTTGGCACATAAAATTAATTTTCGCAAAAGAGTAGTGGAGGAAGCTGCGACATCAGAGGCAAGTAATATTTCATCAAAGAAAGGAGGTTAAGGGAGGTTCACTGAAGAAATTGAGAATGCAGGGAACCTTTTGTTTCATTTTTCTAATTTTTGTAACATGAAGATTGTGCTTTCTGGCAAAGATGAAAACTGAGTGCTAATTGGCTTGTGAAATTAAGGGAGTTTCAGTCACTATGCTCAGAATGAAACACTGTATAGAAAAGAAGCAGCTGGGAGAGATGATGTTGATAAAACAGAAATAGAGATCCAGAGTTTGACACAAAGTGTTTGAAAGAACACCAAAACAAGAGGGGGAGAAAAGGCCACCTGAGTAAATTTGTAAAACACTTATAAGAATGTCCTGGTCATTCTCAGTTACCATAAAAACAGAGAACCCTATAAAAGACATGACGTGTCAGCATGTGAGCAGGTCAGCAGCCATGCAGGATTGAGATTCAAACCAAGGTAAGATGCCTGAGCCTCATTTACTTGACTGAAATCTTTGTCTTCTTTGTAAGTTGGATCCATTCCTTTCTTAAAGATACCACAAGTTACTTATACAAACATAATTTAATTCTAAGTGGAAGTTGGTTTAATTGTTTTAAGGATGTGGTCATTCTTTTTGTACATAGATCTCTAGCAAATGTTTGAATAATGCCTTATCAATGAAACTTTAGAGAAACTTTCCTACTCTTTTAGAGATAAATTTTATCACTGTCTTGTCATAAGTTTTTATCATGGAAATTGTCTTCTGCTGTAGAATAATTGAGTATGATTTTTTTCAGTAAGTATTTTTGGAGCACCAGAAGCCAGCCGGGCATTGTGTTAGTTATCGCATTAGATGTAGAGTTGTTTAAAATACTGTTCTTGTCATTGAGAAGCTGACACTTGTTGGAGAGATGACAAATTTAAATTTATATGATTGAGAGCATCATGCACTAAATATAATTTGAATACTATACACTAAGATTTACACAAAAAGAGAAGAATAATCTGAAAGAAAACATGAAAGACTTTGAAAATTTTAAGATCTTAATAGACAGGGATGCTATATTAATTCACTTTTGTTGCTGTAACAAATTACCACAACCTTTGTGACTTAAAACAGCACAAATTTATTATCTTATAGATTTGGAGGTCAGGAGTCCAAAATGGGTCTCACTGGGCTAAAATCAACTTGTCAGCAAGACTTCTTTCATTTTGAAGGCTCTAGGGTAGGAATTCTTCCCATTGGAGTAATCCCTTCTCCTTAAGTACAGATTGAACCTGTGATTTGTTTCTAACCAAAGTAAAATGGGAAAGAATCCACTTCCAAGATCTTTCTGGCTATTGGCAGAATTCAGTTCTTTGCAATTGTTGGACTGAAATCTCTATATCTCTGCTGGCTATCACCCAGAGCCCAGATTTAGCCCCTAGAGGCTGCCCGCATTCTATCTCATGGCCTCATCCATCTTCAAACTCCCAGTGGTATATTGGGATCCTTTCTTGTGCTTCCAATCTCTCTTACTTCCTCTTCTACTATTAGGCAGAGAAACTCTCTGTTTTTAACTGCACCTATGTAACTTAAATCAGGTCCACACACCTAACCTTCCTATGTTAAGGTCAACTGTCCTATATAAAATAACAATTATGGTAGTGCTATCTCAGTATATTTACCAGTACTGGGTATTAGGGCATGGCATCTTGGGAGCCATTTTTGGAATTGTGACTCTAAATTCTAAATTTTTAATTTAGACTCCATCTTATCAAACTGGTGAGAGAGCCTCCTCCTGACCTTGAAGAAGCAAACAGCTATGTTGTGAATAGCCTATGGAGAGGGCCATATGACAGGGCCCCCGGCTGCCTCTAGGAGCTGAGGGTGGTTTCCAGCAACAGTCATTAATAAGCTGAGACTCTCAGTCCTACAACTAGAGCTTCAATAATATAAATTTTGCCAACAACTGTGTGAGTTTATAAGAGGGCCCTGAGCTTCAGAAGGATCACTGACCTGGCTGACACCTTGATTGTAGCCTTGTCAGCAGAGGACCCAGCTAAAATGTGTCCTGTTTTAAGACACTAAGTTGTGATGATTTGTTACCCAGCAGTAGAAAACTCATACATGGTACTTATCTTTGAAGAGCTTGATTCAGAAAGTCTAGGGTCAGAATCAAAAGTTTGTAGTTTAACAAAAAATACAGGGAAATTTGATGCAGATAATTAGTCTCTTAACTTGTTTGAGAAATCCTGAATTATTTATTACAATTTCCATTTTTCATCAAGAGGTAGGGAAAGCTTAGCATTGTGATGTTGTGCTTTGAAGAACTGCATGTAGCCTGAGTTTTCAATCATTTCTTTCAGAAGAACTTAACTCAGTGAAAGTAGCTTCAAGTCTGTAATAACCTGAGAAAGACTCCAGAACAAGAGAATCTACAAAATCCATGACATTCGAGACATAAAACAGCTTGTTCCTTCCAAAGATTGAGTAATTCGGTCATCTTCCAGAAGGCCACCAGCTGGAAAATGATAGAAATGACATATTTGCTGTTTATGGAAGAAAAAAAAAACTGTAATTGGAAGGATATAAGTCAAGATGTTCACAGATAAAGGAGGAAATATCTGCTGGTTTAAAAAAGTGTGTGCTAGTTTACTCATCTGCCAAAGATAAGTTTCTTTTCTTTTTTTTTTTCATCTTTCAAAATTGAACCTGGTTAAGAATTAAATTTAATTCTTTTTTAATGCCTAGAGATGGATCTATAAAGAATAAATGTTAGTCACTTTAGCAGAACAAGGAGCTGTTTATCACTTCACAAACCTAATAACTGATTTACTAAGAAATAGTACAGAGCACTGGGCTGCAATTATAACTCCAGCACATACATTCCAGCATTTAGGCACATATTTGATTTTGTGATTAGCAAGCCAACTGCCTAGCCTGTGCTTATTGGACTATATATATTTTTGAAGTGGTTTTGGGGTTTGGTCTGTAAAATCTTTTACATGCTATATTAATCACAGTTGTTGTTTTTTCCCCCCAGAATATACTTTGACATCATTGAAGAATCTATACAACTAATTCTGTGTTAAGAACAATGCCTAGTGCCATGTTAATACTAAAATTGTTAAATCAGTACATATTTGGGGAGGAAGGATCAAATTGTCAAATTTAAGTGTTCCTTTAAACATGTGTAGGTGCATTTTTCTACTTGTCAGTAATATCATTTGAAATTATAACCTAATATAGAAGTATTTAAAAAAAATAAAGTTTCATGGTTGATGAAATGTAGAAAGAAGAACTTAAAGCTCTACCGCAGCTGTTTGGGTATAAAGAGAAGGGGGTTGATTGAAAAATAACATTTTACTAGAAACAACTTGAAATAACTGAAAAACTTGTATTGAAATAGACGTATATGTAACAGGTGCATTTGAATGGCACTTTACCTATGAAATGAGACTATGGTTGGCAAACTCACACCTGTGGGCCAATCCTCTCCACAGCCCAGCTTTGTATGGTCAGCAAACTAAGAATAGTTTTTACATTTTCAAAAGCTCAAACTAGAATATACAACAAAAAAAGCCATGTAGCCTGCAAAGCCTAAAGTCTGGTCCCACACAGAAAAATAGTTTGCTGATGTTTGCTCCAGAACTAGGTAGGACAATTTGCTGAGAACCACATGGCTAGGATTAAAATTTATAAAGATCTCTCTTTACCAAAACTGCTCTCAGGGGTTCCATAACAAAATACTACAGACTTCGTGGCTTAAACAACAGAAATTTATTTGCTCACAGTTCTGGAGGCTAAAAGTCCAAAATCAAAGTGTCAGTAGGGTTGATTGTTGCTGACCTTTGTGAGGGAAGAATCTGTTCCAAGCCTTTCTCCTTGGCTTAAAGACAACTTGTCTTTACCCTGTTTCTTCCCTTTGTCTTCCTCTGTATGTCTCTGTTCAAAATTTCCCATTTTTATAAGGACACAGATCATCTTGGATTTAAGGCCAGCCCTAATGACATCATTGTGACTCAATTACCTCTGTAAATTACTGATCTCCAAATAATGTCATATTCTGAACCACTGAGGGTTAGGATTTCAGCATATGAAATCAACACATAACAGTAGAATCTCTAATATCCTCCACATCACTCAAATGAAATTTTAATTTGAGCAAGACTTAGGTAGATTATATGATTTGCCCAAGATCAAATGGCTAATAACCACAGAAATAGGATATGAATCTAAAATTTGAATGAATCCTCAAGTCAAGTATATTTTCCACTTCTCTAAGTTGCCCTGAGGAACAAGATAATACTTAGTCACATATCATTCATTCAGTTATTCAATTCTACAAATATATATGTAATATACCTATTATGTACCATGCATGCTATATCAATAAATAAGACAGTATCCCTCTCTAAAAGGGGAGATCAAAGTATGTGTAGATATTTATACTAGAAGGTGAAAAGTGATGAGTGCCATTACTAAATATCAATAATTCAAAAGAAGAGGAGATTTTATTTCCTTCATAAGCATATTTTTAGTTCAAGTGGCCTATATCTTATAATGGGTGTCACCGCAAGATTCTGTTAAGATAAAAACTTTCCTCTCTTCCCACTCTGGAGCTAGAATGTCAAAAGCCACTACAAGTTAGAATCTCTTCTGGGTATTATTTTTTAATAATGCCTGGTAGGATTCTTTAAATGGTGGCCTTCTAAAAAAATAACCGAAAAGTTTAATAATAACTGAATCTATATCATGCAATGAGAAGTGTATAACAAACATTAAAACAAACTCATGCGACAAAGTAAAATTAATACACAATGTGAGATTTGGGGATCAATTTCCACTCCTTTCTTATAGTTAGGGAAACTCGTCACCATGTAACCTAATCAAAAAAAAACTTTTTAGTTTTTTGTTTTGTTTTGTTTTTGTTTAGTTTTATTTGTTTGCTGCGGTTATGGTTGTTGTCCTTCTGATTTTCTGGCTTTTGGTCATTGGAGTCTCTTTTTCTTTGGTTTCTGTAATTTATGCTCCAGTCTGTTAGATGGTCATTTTCTTTTACCAAGGTACTTAATATCAATATCAGGGAATTTGCAGTAAACAATTTCTAAAGCTTTATACTATCTATATTCTCCCCCGAATCTATCCAAGCAGGCTTGCTCTCACCCAAAGCATGGTGTTGACAAAATGGCTGGCTTGTGGCCTCCTGCCTGTTCTCTGCTTTGTGATAAGGGCTTGCCTCCCTCTGAGCTAAACTATGGTAGGAAGATTTTTATAGCTCCTCAATTTTGGCAAAAAGAGAACATCTTCCAAGATGAATCTAAACTGAGAAAGTCTCTTCCACTGCACAGATGTCATTGACTTAATTATATTTCCTGTGATAAAATATTGAATGTCTCCTCTAGCCACTACCACCCAGAGTTTAATTGTTTAACTACAGCATTACTATTTTTGAAACATGCAACTCTGATATATGAGTTCATCATCTTTTTAAATGTGTTATCTAATTAGATGCCAGAGAAGAAATGTAACTAAATTTGGCCAGCCTTCTTTCTGCACCACGATTTAACCAGAATGAGAAATATTAGCCTTTCATCAGTTAGACTTGCAGAGTCACAGATGTCCAAACAATTTAAGCAAAATATTTGCATTGAATTATATAACTTGGAGTATGTAGGCTGTTGGTCCAAAACATTCCAAGAAATCCCAAGAGCCCATGTTCCTTTCTGGACATCTTTTTTAGGACTTTCTCTTTCTGTCTGAGTAAATGCATGTGTTTGTACACAGGTAAACATTTTGTTCATGGCTCCCCCTGTCTATCTCTATAAAAATTTAAATTGATTTGTTTATAAACCTGTTATTTTCATGTATAACATTAGTTATGTTTGTATATGAAATAGGTTTGTTTATAATTTATGCTAACTACTGTGCCTTCTTTTTTTTGGAATTAAGGAACTAACAACACAACATAAAAAATATACATACAGTACTATTTTTCTTTTAAACCCTAAATCCAGGCACCTTACTTAACAAAACTCCAGAACAGTTGAAAACTTTCCTTGTTGATGATTCTGGGTTGAACCTGACATCAGAGACTTAACATCAGAGAGTGTAGGACTTCCCCCTGGGGTATCGGACACTTCACACCATATAGCACATCCTCCAAAGCCCTAGAAAATCTATTTTAGGGAGTGGGGTTTACAAAATTCTCTAGACCAGGTAGTCATCCTGGAATTGCTCTCATTTCTAGGAGGTACTGGGAAATGTCAACATGATTCCCACACAGAGCTCCCACTGGCAACCTGTGGAAAGTACCAGAAGTTTCAGCCTGTTCTGTTTGAGGGTAAAGTGGTGAATTCTCTGTAGTTGTGCAACCCTCAAAGTGGAGGGGCAGTTTTAAAGCTTGAGGACTACTCTGATTTTGTGATTATCTATACTTTGAAGTGGAGGCAGGGACTGTTTCCCCCAACATAATCAAGCATATGAATTAATACTGCAGATAAAATACATCTCTCTGTAAACACTGGTGATGCTTCACACGTACCCCCAAATTTTAATTTAGTACTATGGGGATGAGGCACAGAGATTTGCATTTTAAACAAGTGTTCTGGTATTTCTCTTTCTGGTGATCCTTCCGTTGAGAAACCAAATAGAGGAGGTAAAGCTCTTGTCAGTGTTCCCAGTTCCTTGACAGGCATTATGGTAATTAGGACCTCCTGGCTTCTTGTACTTAAACACTGCACCCTCTGGCCCCATCAGCCCTATGGCTATTAATGAGGTCAGCCCTATGCCTGCCTCTCCTTCCATCAGCCCTAGCCTACAGAGAGAACCATATTGAAATTATTGATGCTGGTCCCTCTCTCACTAGAGCATTTATAACGACCTTGATAAATGGCCTGGGGGTAGCTCCTGAGCAGGGCACTTGTGGCTTGGTTGGGGAGATACACCTGGAACATCTTCCAGAATAGGAAAAATGCTAGCTCTTATTCTGGAAAAGTGGGTAACTTCTGTCAGGTCTGAGAGTTTGGGTCATCTACTCAGCCAATATTCTGAGAGGAATTTATCCAGATGTTTTTATACCATGTCTCAGAAGTCCACATTTTCATAACCAGGGCCCCGGTCTTAAAAAAACAGATCTGAGATTCAAACATCTCTGGAGCTCTGCTACTCTAACAGGTTTTCAGTTTCTTAATTACCTATGCTACATTTAACCATTTGCAACCTGTCAGTGGTCCTCAGTTTCTCATTATCTCTCTGCAGTCCATCAGTACATATTAGTGATAACCAGGAACTCCACTGTCGTGGTATGTGTGGTTTACTGCACATTTTCCAAATGCCTGGATCATTGAACCTGCAGTGGCATTCTCCTCCAATGGGACATGATTCCAGGTCACTACCAGCGAAAGTTTTAGCAGTTGTCTTGTGCCAGGGACTCTCCGTACCTCATCTATCTTCTTTGCCTACTGTGCAGTGAGTCCTAAACTTGAATTTTATTGCCTGTTTTCTTGGCCCAATCTCAGTATCATTAGTGTTAGTTTGGGTCCACTAAGAAGCAGATGCTAAGACAAGATTATACGTCTACTGATTTATTTGGGGGGAATGTCTATAAGGAAAAATGGGGATGGAGCCAGAGGAAGTAGTGGGTAAGCCATGAACCTGGAACACAAGTCTGACCCCTATGAGGGAGAGAAAAAAGGTTTGTGTAGGAAGAGTCAGGGACTGTAATACATTTCTAAGAAAGTTTTAACCAGGCCCATGGGATGGTCCTTAAGCCAAACAGAAGAGTCCCACCACTCAAAAGAGGGGACCTGTTTTAGTATCCCTGCCATACTCAATTATTTCTGGGAGCAGCTATGGGAAGCATGGCCTCAGTATAATCACAATGGCTTCAGGTGCAGCAGCCAAGGCTGTCTGTCAATTATGTTCCCCACAGCAGGAGACCTGCATGGCCTTGTTTCATGGCCACCACACACACTTAAGAGAAAACATATCCTGGCAAAAAAAAGTTATTTTCAATATACAGAGAGGTCTTAAATATGTAAAAACAAACTTCATGTTATTTCATTTGAACTTTATATTTTGTTGCACATAGCTTAAAATTTGTTGTATCCTAGATTCTGGAAGGCCATATTAATTTGCTGAATATGAGAAAAGACGTTTTGGAATGGCACTGTGGCGCACCTGCTGAAAATTTTTGTGTTGGTTTAGGAATCTTAGAATGACATGTAGATGAGGGACAGGATGAGAGATTTTATACCAAAAGGTGAAGATCAAACACTATTCAGGGATGGACTTCCCGTGTAAAGAGCTCAGTACTAGAAGCGATGGGGAAATGGTAAGGTAAGGCTTTATTACCTAATCTCCATGCAAACGGTTGTAAATATGTCTTGAAATGTGAAATATTAACAGCATTAAAATCCTAATGATCCAAGAAGGGACCATTTCTTTGAAAAGCATTGCTCTCTCGATATCGCTGGCTCTGGTCACTTGCTCTTGCTATCTCATCTCCCTTTTTCTTCATGTCTATCTATATATGTCTCTGTTTCTCATAAAAAAAAATCTACACAATTCTTTATGTCGATTCTTTTCCCTTTTTATCTTATCCCCCACTTCTTAGTCTTTCCCCTCTTTTTTCCTTGTTCCTTTTTTTCCTTCTTTTTAAGGTGATGATAATTGAACCATAAAATAACAATCACAATTAAGTGAGGGAAGAAGGAATTGGGAAAGCTGACTGAAAATAATCGATCAAAAATGTTAGGGAAGAACTGATAATTATGAATTAATTTAATCTAATCAATTTTATTACAGAAAATATTTAAAAAGATATAGCAAGCATTAAGGAAGTCTGAATATGAATCATATTTTAATTAGTTTCCCTATATTTTGGGGGAGCTCTTAGTGCTCTTCTGTCACTGACGTCATCTGGAAGAACTTTTTTCATCAAATGTACCGATAGAGGTAAAGCTTACTGTTAACTGGGAATTTATGTTTTAATTAGTAGAGTAGTTCAAGTTGTCTAACACTATATGGCATAATGCAAAAATGTGTATGCTCTCTCATAATTACATCGTGAACCACTGAAACAATAAATTTGAAATGGTGAAAAAAGACATTTTAAGTGGATTCTGAAGTAAGCTGATGATGTCTTAATAGCACACAATGTGAAGAACATTGATAGTTTATAGTCTGAACTTTCAAAATTAATTTGTTTTGATAGACTTCATCAACTGGATCTTCCAGTTTTGTTAAATGCTGAGACCCTTTTGGTGGTATTAATAAGTTGCTTCATACACATAAAAAAATTACCCCAAATCAAATTAGTTCGTAATATTAAATTGGCTCTTATTTAGCTTTTTGTCCTTTTCAGCAGTGAGCACAGTGCTTTGGATGGGACTCACCTCAGCTTAAGCTGTGAAACATCTATTATCCCCAGACAATTCACATGCAAAGAATCATGGAAAACTAAATGCATTTAACGATATCTCATTTAAAGTAGGCAGCTATTTAGCTGACTGAGAGTAGATATTACTTTTTAACAACTGGCTCTTTTTTGCTCAATGTTTGATATCTCCAGGGGCAAAGTGAAATGAATAACAGATCCTTAAGGGTTTTGCTGAGATAAACCTTGAGTATAGTAAAATATGAAGCTGGTACCATCTTAGGTTAAATATTTCTCCTAAGGGAAGAACAGTATCAGATCTTTGCTCAAGAATAAGCTACCGATTCTTATCTCCTTGCTGTGCCAGTGGGAACACCAGTTGAGTTGTATTATCTCATTCTGTCACCAGTCCTTCTTTTTGCTGCTGTTGCTGCTCTGAATTAATCATTCTGCCTTCGAAATTTGCTCTACAAGCTTATAGAGTAAATTCTCTCGTAGAGAAAAAAACTCTTGTAGATTTTGCCATGTCAGTATCTGTCAATTCCAAATTAAAGTTACACTTTTGTGGTTTCTTTTGTTTGAGATTTTAATTGTTGCAGGTAACTTTAGAATTTTTTAAAATATCCTGTATCAAATGCAATGTGGTCTCAGTATTTCAATAGTTTTCAAAGTTGTACACAGTGGAATCACATAACTTGTGAAAAGGTTATTCAAACCAAATTTGTAAAGTGCTCTAGCTGTTTAAAAATTATTCTATTGAAAGTATTTTAGAAATGTTCAGGTTCTACTTTTCATTTATTGACTATTTTGAAATTTAATATGACATTAGTTTCTGCCTAAAGTTGAGTGCTAAAATTGTTAGTATAATGATTATAAAGATTTGTTTTAAGCTAAAAATAAAATCTGGCATAGAGGAATTTACTGTTTGCAGAAAGCTAATATCCTGAGACATGGAACATAACAGACAATATAGTTGCTTTTGTTGGTGAAGCAGATTACTAGTGATAATTGTGTACAGATCAGGATGATAATTATGGTAATATCTGTTGAGAAACTAGAAAATATACCTTGCTCAAATGCTGAGAAAAATATGGTCAACTTTGGCCATTTAAAAACTGTTAGAGTGAGAGAAAAGTTTTAAAATTGTTACCCTAAAAATTGTAAACTAATGGAATTATAAAAAAAGTGATTTTTTTTATTGCGGTATAATTGACATATAACATTATATTAGTGTCATGTGTACAACATAATGACTTGGCATTTGTATATATTGCAAAATGATCACAATAAATCTAGTTAACATCTATCCCTGTGATAGTTAAAAAATGTTTTTTCTTGTGATGACAACTTTTAAGACTTAATGTTTGAGCAACTTTTAAATATACAACACAGTATTATGAACTATAGTCACCATGTTTTACCTTACCTCCTCATGATTTATTTATTTTATAGCTGGAAGTTTGGACCTTTTGACCGCCTTCAACCTTTTCACGCTCCCCCATCCCCCTTCCACCTCTAGCAACCACCAATCCAAAAAGGTAATATTTTAATATTAGACAATCTATTTGATGTTATACAGCTTCTTTGTGATTGGTTGTGAACTTCTGAAAGAGGCCAGCAACATCTTAGAAATGCCAGGTATTACTGATTGAGTTATCTCCCCACCTGCTTACAGGCTCCCAGAGGCCAGGTGCTCTGCTGTGTCATCCATGACATCCTTTGTTCTTTTATTTTTACTTTTTTTTATGATTGTATTCTGTTTTCTTTTTTTCTTAATTAAAGTTTATTGGGGTGACAATGGTTAGTAAAGTTACATAGGTTTTAACTGAACAATTCTGTAATATATCATCCATAGATCACATTGTGTGTTCACCACCCATAGTCAGTTCTCCTTCCATCACCATGTATTTGATCCCCTTTACCCTCATCTACCATCCCCTCCCCCTTCCCCTCTGGTAACCACTAAACTATTGTCTGTGTCTATCAGTTTTTGTTTCTTTGTTTGTTTGTCTTGTTTCTTTGTTGCTTTCAATTTTATATCCCACATATCAGTGAAATCATATGGTTCTCGACTTTTTCTGCCTTTGTTCTTTGCTGCTTCTCAGTCCTCTTCCACTTGCTTCCTACCCTGCATGTAGCAGTGTTGCACCCAGAGCAAGGCTATCTAATTCCTCATTGTTGTGAGTGTTTTAGGCATTACTTGTTTTAATTACAAAAGGTCATAGGTGTTTTGAAAAGGAAATACCAAAAGAGTATCAAAGATTCTTAGAACTCATGTTTTTATAACATTTTGTTTGTGCAGGTATGGTGAGACTATTAAATGAGATAACTTACATAAAATTATCTAGCATGTTTTTTTTCTCTTGTAGTATTCAACATATATTACTCTGTGCAGTGTCGGGTAAATGTTTAACGAGCAGCTCTCAAAAGAGTAGTAAAAAGTGGATTGGTAGCATTTGCATATTTCCATGTTGTCAACCCTTCCATCACAGCTAATTTCAAGCAACCCATGTGAAGTCACTGAATGGGGGCTTAGGGAAAGATGTGCACAATCAGGTCTGAAAAGTGAGTGTAAGCTGGCTTTAGCACACCACCAACTCTCTGGCATAAGCTATTGTTGCTTTCTCCTTGTTTCTTGATCATACCGTTTCATTTCACCCTAATTTCCAACTGCCAGTTTCTGCATCTCTCTGACTGTTATCTGTGGATGTGGGATCCCTTTTTGTTTGATCCAGAAGTGCCAAGAAATTATTTCCCCTGGAAGCAGCAGTCAACCAATAACTGACACAGAGATGAATTCACCATTTTCCTCAATTATCTGATGAAATAAGTCTGGGATCTATGCTGGTGCCCACTGTTCCCCAGTGGTGAGCCTGAGGGTAATGCATCCTATATTGATTCTCTTCCCCCTTCCCCTTTCTCATTTTCCTACTGCTTTCCAGGTATTTCCTAGGATGATTTCCTAATATAACTATTTATTTGAATACTGTCTCAAGATCCACTTCTGTTGGAGCTCAAACCAATTGTAACTCTTTCTATTCTCTTCAGTTTCCATCCTTAGCAGATGTATTTGGAATATGAATGTCTAGCCAAAACCAGACTCGTATATCTGCTCAGTCCTTCCCATCATTCAAACGCAAAATGATCTCTAATTCTATCAGATTCCTTTCTTATTCTATCATTTCTGTCATAGGTGGGATGGTTCCTGGTTGCTTCTTTCTTTGGCTAAAAATAGCAACATGTCATATAGCATATGTCTCCGTAATATACTTTGTAATGAAGAGAATTTGACTAACGAATATGAATGACATACTTGCAACATAGACAAAACGGGTTCTGATTCTTTTGTGATGTTCAGGTTTTATTGGAAGAAACGTAGAAAAACAAGTATGAGCAAAGGGTTGCACTTGGAAGGAGGGAGGCCAAAGAGCAGAGCAAGAGAGAGATAGAAAATAGCCTACTATATCAACTAAACAAATTTTTTGAGGTAATTTTAGATAATATCTCTGTATTCTTATAATTGCTTCCTCTTTTTTCCCTTTCCACATTGACAATATTTTCTCTAAACTACTTATAAACATAAATTTGTTCTATTGTGGTTTATTTTACTGCTCATGTTTTGTTTTGTTGTTGTTGTTGTTGTTGTTGGACACAAAAATAACCAAAATGCAGCTATGATTACAAAGGAATGATTTTAATGTCTGTCTCCATCTTCAAATTGGGAGGAAATATCTATCAGGGAATTAAAAAAAATCTGTCAGAAGAAGACATCTGAAATTGCTTATCTTGCAAACAAACAAAGAAAAAAGCCTCCGTCCTTGTCTTCCATAACACATCCATAATGACAATTTCCTTCTTCCCAACATAGAAATAGGAGTAAAAATGCAAGAAAGAACATACAAAAAAAAAATGAAGTTCCCCTTTGTTTTGTGATGTACATCCTGCTTGATTATGATAGAAGAGATGCCAGCTGTGTGATGTCATTAGAGTGTTGACTGGAATTGCCTGGATTCCTCTCATGTATGCTCCAGGAGCCATAAATCCTATGTAATAATGACAAGAATAGTCCAGTTTCCCAGGCTGGTGTTCAGTGATGTCCCTGGTATAGAGATAAGTTCTACACTTACCTAGGTACATGACTGTTATCATATACCATACAAAATCAGTTTACTAACACTTAAAATGAGTCCTTTTCGAAGACACTTGGAATAATTGGGCAACTGCATGTTTTTCAGGTTGAAATTAAATCTTAAAATAAAGTACTTCTTCTCAATGCACAATTTGTTCTGGCTGTCATCACACGTTAGCTGTTCTCATTAAGTGAAATTAGAGTAGCATTTTTCTTTCACTTGAAATTCTTTGGTCAACTTTCAGGTACTTTTAGGCTATGTAGTCTGAGGACTGGCCCTCTGTGAGAACACATGTTTACTTAGTGAGTACTGAATTAAAGAAGAAATTAGGGAAGAAGTATGTGAAAAAATCAGGCACCATGTGAATTAATCAAATTGTTTTTAGTATTTTGTTGTGCAGAATAAGCAAGGCGTTCAATGCCATTGTTTATATTCCTTTGGCAATAATGATCCCAAATAGGAGTGGCTAGTAGGTGATCTTGTTGGAACCAGGGCTTTATAATGGAGTCTGAGTAGTACACATCAAATAAACTTCTAAGGGAATTTTAACTGATATTTTTTTACATTGTGAAGGATGCTGTTTTTCATGATTATTTCAGCCAATATGAAATATTTTATCATTAATTGTTTATTGCCACAGTTTCTTACAGACTTCTGATCTTTGATTTATACTCTTCTCTGGTCACCAATTCTCAGTTATAAATGATGACTGAAGTGGCTTTTTGTTTCTGAGGAAATTGTTGCTTTCTGTGATCGTTATTGTAGCCAATTATCAAATAAAAGGGAGCGGCAGATTAGCAAATAGGATCATGCAAAATTAAAGAAGATGTTTTCGGGTTATGTGGAGTTGAATATAATTTTCTAATTTAGGATAGATTTTATCTGAAGTATCTTTCAGTAACTAAATGCATTTCAGAAGATTTTTTTTTTTGGCATGGCAAAATGACAAATGCTTGTGAAAATATAAAACAAAAAATTAAATAAAAACCCTAGTATAATACTATGTCACAGCTGTCTTCAATTAAGGACAGATGCAGAACACTTTGGAGATATCTAGAAGAGCAGAATTATCATTAAGAGATCAGTATATTAGGTTACAGTATTAGTATAGGCACAATTTAAGTAGATATTTTCTCTGGTTCCTTCCAGTTCCTAGGTTCCCCGTTCCTTGTTCCAACCCTAGCTCCTTATGCTTTTTTCTAGACACCTATTAATGCCTATTTTGACAATTTACTCAGATCTTCCTATCAGAACTTTTATTTCCTTAGAAAAACCTTTGTCAGTTGGAATATGGTTATGGTTGAAGTAAAGCTTTCTGGATACAAATTCTATTTTTAAATGCATTTAAAGGAACCTCTACTTAGTCAAGTTCAGACAGTTGTAGGTAGATAATTTGAAACTGAGAGCCACAGAAAAAATCCCCAGCCCACTATTTTATTTCTCTCACACCAACATTTGTAACTTAACCATCTATGAAGAAAGAGCCCTGAAGAGTCATAGAAGGAAGTTGATTGGGCTTATGAAAATTCTAAAATCTTTTTATTATTATTATTATTATTATTATTATTAGTTTCAGGTGTACAAAACAATGCAATAGTTATCCTTTTCACCCCTCACAAAGTGACAACCCCCCTCCATATAAAAATTATCAAAAGCTGATTTCGTGTCTTCAAAAGCTCATTTCAAAGCACACCAAAAAAACTGGGTTTAAAACTTACACCTGGTAGTTTTGAAATTTAGATTATACATAATATATTCTTGGAAAAACCACTTAGATCAACATTCCCAAAACATGTCGTGGGGAAAACTAGTCTCACATGTTCTACTCCACCCCCTTCTGCCATCCTCTCTACCCCCTACTTCATCAGAACAAAAAACAAAACTTCAATGGTCTTGGGAAACCCATCAGATTATCTTCTCTCTTGGGGAATTACAATGTAAATTAGTAAAATAAAGTCCTGCAAGGGCCTGCAGTGCAGCAGCCTCTTTAATCAGCTGTTTAAAGCACAATAGTTTCAAAATCCAATTAATTTCCCTTGGGTTTCATCTTTGTTACCTATAAAATAAAGGAGTTGAAATAAGTGAGCATTCTAATGTAGACTTAATGATCACCTAACAGAGAAATTATATAGACAAATCTGTCCCTATATGAGAATACACACAAAAAGACCTCTTTCTGCATTTCTAATTTTGTGTGATTCTACAACTAAGTGAACTCAGAGCTTGTTTCCAGATCTAAAATTTCTTAATTCTTGGTACTCTCCACCCATTAAACTGGTTACGTATTCAAATGGCTCATGAGAAGAAATTTGAAAGTCCCTACTTCATTAACTATCAAGTGGAACTCTATTGTTTAAAATTGTTTATGGGTTTACTCCAGAGTAGACAGTTAACATGAGAGTTTGCAGGGAATTGTTTTTTGAGATCAGTTAAGAATATCTATGGGGTCAGTAAAGTTGTACAAATTTATTTTCTTTAATGTTAGATGACGTACATTTAGGCAACTGATAATGGTATAATATTCATATTTCTTTTTTTTCATGATACATGATATTTAATGATATCAAATATCAAAATCAATGAAATTTAATGCATATTTAATTAGTATCAGTGGCATCTGAATCATTAATTTTAATCTATCATCCTTATTCAAGAAGACCTCTTTAGGATTACTCTTCTTAAAATGCTAAGAAGTTTCTTTCTGAGTCTGGTCCTCTTTTTCAGACTCCATACCTTTCTGATTTAATGACAAGACGTGGTTGACATCCATCTCCCTTAGTGCTGCCACGGTAACATTGAACTAAAATAATTCAGATTTTGGGGATTAAAATTATTATTATTTTTTAATTAAAGTTTATTCGGGTGACAAGGGTAAGTAAAGTTACGTAGATTTCAAGTGTACAATTCGGTAATACATCATTTATATATCACATTGAGTGTTTACATTTCTTCCCAGATGAAGCTTTTTTTTTTTAAAAAAAAGTGTCTAAATTTCTTTTTATGTTTCCTGCAACTTACATTTTCTTTTTCTTTTCTTCACTTTTCCTTCCTTATTTATTAGCTTTTTTTTTCTCTTTTTCATTCATTTCTATACTTTGTTATAAGTAATCAAGATTCAGGCAATTGCTAATACAGATCTTGTTCAAATATTTTCTCTTTTTAAACAGGTTGCTTGCCAACCACTTTTCTATAAATTTATTTATTTATTTTTTGTTTTTCTTCTGTTTGCTTTACAGCTTCAAAAACAGAAGGGTCACAGTTTATGCCCATTTTTACCCTTCCATCTCCTTTTTACAAAGTTTCATTTCTTTAAACTCATTTGACAGGACATTTCTTTCTTGAAAAATGAGACAGACTGTGTTAAGCACTGTTCATTACTACTGTATTCTTCTGTTTCACCATTGTAAGATATACTGAATGCCATGTTCAATTGTGAATGTGTCAAAACAAAAAGAGATAGCAGTTTCAGGCCTCTGTTCATTTCCTTCCTATTATACTTGGAGTATTTCATATTTTGAAATAGTTTTCAATTTGTGAAAGAAAATTAAAAACCTCTATTCTTTTTTTTTTCCGTTTCAGCAAAACAAGGCAGTAACTTTTCATTTAAACATATTTTCTATAAAAAAATAAAAACATGTTTTGTAGTTTTGTGTGGTAAGGACCAAACAGACATGATATAATGCCTGCTGTAATCTTGGGAAATTAGCTGAACAGCATTCAAAGGCTTTCTTCCAAGAGTTTCAAATTCATTTCTTTGATTTTTGAATAGAAATTTGTCTGGCCAAGCAGGTGTATGAATCAGAGAGGATTTTTTTTTTCTTGAGAAATTACCTCTGACACCCCAGCCCTGCTATCTATCTCTATTTGTCTGTTTGCCTATGTAGCCCTATTGAAACTGGCTGCAGGACACCACAATTTTTGGTCACACAGAAGACTGTCTGGTTCTACCTTTGCAATTCCACCAAGAACCTTAAAGAAATCATGTGTTTGAGCAAAATGTAGTCCACTGGGAAAGTATTTAGGGAATGTTTCCAGCAAGGAGCATCATATCAATTGAATGGCTAGCGATTTAGACATGATATTGTGGCCCACAATATATAGAGGGGAAGAGTCCAAACATGGACACTGGCAATATATTATTGCAAGGTTATTATGCACAAATGGAGTCAGAGCCATGCTTGTGACTGCTTTCAAAATACCCTAGCTTTAGACAGGGACTGATGTAATCAACAAACTCAAGAGTGTCTTCAATTTTTCAGAATCAGTGATAAGAACTTGTAGAACAGGGAACGTGAAAATTGAGAAGAACATCTGGCATAGTGTGGGTATCCCCCAATGGGACAGGAAAGGAATGGTTGAGGATCTCCTGATGGTGTAGTGGAAAGTGTGCTGATTTGACCATCAGACAGACTCGATTCTGATACTGTTTGATGAAGAATTTTGGTCAAGTTGCTTAACCTCTGTGAGTCTCTGTCTTCTCAACTGTAATATCAACCTGGCAGTATTGCTGATAAGATCATTCAAGATAAGGTATATAATGTGCTTGACTTCATATCTGACACATGTGTGTTAATTATGGTGTTATTACTATTCTTATTGTTATTCTCCTCTTTCTTCCTTTGTCTGGGAACCAATCTATATCTCTTTTCATTGCTGCAGGTAACAACACTGATAAACCAGGGCTATGAAGAGCAAGTCATAGCTGTGGAAATGTTTTTGTCCTAGATGTTGTGCTGTGAAAGCATTAGGGAGCATGTAACCAATTTGTAAAGGCTAAACCTGAGAAAAGTACATTAATCTTTAAAAAATATCTTTATTAAAATATAGCTAAATGCAATATTATATTAGTTTCAGGCATACACCATAGCTATTCAACATTTATATACCTAAAGAAGTGATCACCATGGTAAGTCCAGCAACCATCTGACACTGTACCATGCTATTTGACTATATTCCCTATGCTGTACATTACATCCCCATGACTAATTTGTTTTATACCTTCTGGACCTTTATTCCCCTTCACCTTTTCTCCCCTTTTAAATTTTCAATTACAGTTGACATTCAGTATTATTTTATAATTATTTTAAATGTACAGCCTAGTGATTAGACATTTACACAATTTAAGAAATGATCCTCCTGACTAGTCTAGTACCCACCTGGCACTACACATATACATAGTTATTACCATATTTTGGACTATATTCTCTATGCTTTACTTTATATCCCCATGACTACTTTTTAACTACCAGTTTGTACTTCTCGATTCCTTCACCTTTTTCACCCTGCGACCCAACCTGCTTCCATCTATCACCTCAACAAATCTAGTACCAATATGACACCATACATCTTATTACAATATTATTGACTACATTCCTTATGCTATACCCTACATCCCCTTGATTACTGTGTAACAACCAATTTGTACTTCTTAATCCTTCCACTTTTTTCACTCACCCCCAACCCCCTCCCATCTAGCAACCATCAAAATGTTTTCTGTATCTGTGAGTTTGTTTCTGGGGTTTTTGTGTGTGTGTTTATTTTGTTCTTTAGATTCCACATACAAGCAAAATCACATTGCATCTGCCTTTCTCTAACACTCTACTCAGCCCAGTACCCTCCAGGTCCATCCATACCATGCAGATGGCAAGAGCCCATTCCCTTCCACGGCTGTGGATACATAGGGACTGCCCATATTCAATGTGGGAACAGCTGAACTCCAGGAGGTGTGGTTTAAAAAGGGGGTGCTTTTTCGGATCTAGCTACCACATTAGTGTGTCTTTGGATCACTAATTTCTCTATACATGTCTTTCCATGGATATTAATAATTATCAGATTGATTGAGATACAAAGAAAAAAAAATCACTATCTTGATTTTCACCACTGGAGCAATCAATAAATTTAGGATGTTTATTAGGAGAAAGTCACATAAGGATTGTGAAATACTTGGGAACAAAACCAACTATATAGTATATCTTTACCTGTTCTCCTTACAGCTAGATAATTTGTCCTCTTATATTTAAATATTAAATAGTCTGAAAATAAAAAAATAAATAATTTATATATTACATTGTAATTTCAAAGTTTAGAATTATTGCTAGGCCAGGGAAGCTGCAATAAAAGAATTTTTAAATGACGCTGTATATTATGAAAGCAATACTGTACCGTTGAACATAGCCAATTGAAGTATATTTTCCCAATTCTTTTTTTCTTTCTTATATTCCTAGTGAGCATTAGGAGGAAAATAAACATTTAAAAAAGTTTTTCTATTTATTTGTTTACAAAAAATAGTGCCTGAAAGAGACCAAGTTACCAACAAAACTAAATTTATTATAACATCCCTCTCATATGTACAAATGCTTAATCTTATTGATTAAAACATACATAAATACAGATTGTTTTAGAAAACAAATAGAAGCTTTACCTTCTTTAGCTTATCAGATTTTTGTTTGTTTGTTTTCTTGAAAAATGGAAACAAATTTTAGCTCAGGCTGTGTTTGCACAACATAAAGGCTATACTTATAATGTGAAAGAGAAAAATTGCCATGGTAGTTTTTTCACTGTGTGAGCCAAACCAAGACAGATAAATCAGACCTCATTGTGTAGATCTACTCTTAACACAATTTAGCACATATTTATTGCCTATTATGTGTCAGGAACTATAGTAAACCCTGGAAATATTAAGATAAATATGACATAATCCCTGTCATCAAAAAGCTTGCATTCCACAAGGAAAGACAGGCATGTAGACAAATAGAATATATTGCATTTGGTTTTCATCAAATACTGTATGACGCTAGATGAAGGAGTAATTTCTTTAGCCAGTTGTGGGAAATGAGAAGTTACAGAAAGGAGGTGACATTGGAAACTGCATTTTCATGGCCAAGGGGACATACACAAATATATGAGCAAACAAAGAAGTTTTTTTCTAATTTAAACAAAGTTTTTTTTTTTCCTGATATCAAGCTTGTTGTTTTAAAATATTAATAGTTGTCACTTTCTAAATTTGAGATCCTAATATTATCTAAAAGCAATTGTACTCCACATCCTGTGATTATATATATATTTATTAAATTACAGTTGACATTCAATATTATTCAGCTTCAGCTTCAGGTGTACAGTGCAGCAGTCAGGCATCTACACCATTCGTGAAGTGGTCTCCCTACAATGTCAGAAGGGCAGTAGATTGGGGAAGGGGAGTTATCACTTTGTGAAGGGTATACATGTCTAACTATTATGTTACATTATTTTGTACACCCAAAACTAGTACAAAAAAAAAATTTAAAAGAGAAGCAATTGTGCTATCTCAAAACTAGAAAGCAAACAAGTGAGAAATAGAACAATAGATCCTTATAGCTCATTAAATGTCTTGCCATATACCAAAAGAAATAAAAATTCAGTAATTGTGAGCAAGGTTAGAATACGTGTGCACTAGCGAAGCACACTAAATAATATCTAGCTTTGATTCAAGAATGCTAATCTAGGGCTGGCCGAGTAGCGCAGTGGTTAAGAGCTGGATTGGGACGCCAGAAGGCTCTGGTTCGGATCCCACATATGAGGGCCAGTGACACTGCCCTCTATAGCTAAGATGCTGAACAACAGCTCAACCTGGAGCTGGGCTGCCATGAGTCGCCGGCGACGGCATAGGCTGCAGCCCCTGCTGCAGTGGGTTGCCATGGGCTACTGTGTGTAGCCAGCAGCCGCAGTGAGGGGCTGTCCAGAAGCCGGTAACTGATCTGCCTCGACCAGGAAGAGCTCAATGATGGTGCCAACTTGGGCCAGTGAAACAACGTCCTCCACAACCAGACTGAAGAACAAAAGGACAGCAACTTGTCTGTTCACCTTCCCTCAATTCCCCAGCACTGTTCTCATCCCCCAATTCCCCAATCAAAAAAAAAATCTAAAAAACAAAACAAAACCACAAACCCTTAAAAAAAAAAGAATGCTAATCTATTGCTGATTTAGATTTAATTTTCACTTTCATATGAAATTTATTGGATATTTTTAATTTACAAAGAAGTCTTATATAAGATTATTTATATAAAGTATAGATACTTTTGTTTTCAAAGAAAATAAAATTCGACTATTTAACCATTTAACGTGGATCCCAGTTTCTTTCTTGTTCTTTCTTGTTCTTTTCTGTTCTTTTAAATTCTCAATCACTCTGCTTTATACCAAGGATGACTCGGTTTGTAGTCCTAAAAGGCTTCCAGAAGATTTTGACTTGACTCCTCATTGTTTAGTTTTAGAAATAAGATGGAATCTCTTCCTCAGTACTCCCAGAAAACATCATGATTTGAAGTTTGAGTGAACAGGATTTGGTCTCATGCTTAGCTTTGAACCAATCACGATGGTCAGAGGAATGGGATGGCCAGTTGGCTTAGCCTGTGTTGCATATGTCACTGCAGGATTTGCCATAAATTTAACTTCCAATAATGAAAATAAGGTTGTTAAAAGTGTAATGAGGAGATGCTTCTTTCTGAGATGCCAATTAATAATCACCCATGACACAGAAAAATATCTGGTTAAATAGTAGGTTTGCTAATTCAAGGCTTGAATTTTTGATTCTCTGTTCTAATGTGGATAACACAAAGAAAAATAAACAGACAGAAATCCCATTTTTTGAAATTGGGAGCTGTTGTCCCAATGGAATGGTGTATAATTGATGGAAAGAAACCAACATTCACAGCCAAAAGGTATATATTCACTTTAAGAAAGAATAAAACATTACCTCAATGAGATAGCTTCACAGAGCTGAAAACACAGCAATGCCTCTTTTAGTTTGGAAAGATTCCTTTGCCTTTAGCCTGCAGCAAGATGCTACTTCTAACAATGATACCACCTGACAGGGTTGAAGACACCATCAGATTCTTCAAAAATTTCCCTTTGCCTTTCTCACAGGGATTTATATGCTCTCTTGGCCTTCTCAAGTAATCATAAAATTGGCTATCCACCTTTGTGCTCAACGGGTCCAATATTCCTGAGAGTTTACTGGAAAAGGGAGAACTAAAGGTCAATTTTCACTCAGTTGAAAGTGACTAGAATTCCAGTGAGAATAAAAGACTCAGAGTTCCCAATCAGAGATGACATTTGGGTTATTTTTCCAGTGTGCCATTTTTCTAAAAAGCAAGAATTTCATTTCAGTGCTGCCTGAAACCTATTCTTATAGCATTGTTATTTAGGGACATGTACAATATTGTCCTCAGTTTTTGGTAGACATTAAAATATAAACTAGATAATATTAACTCATTTTTGTTCCCTTTAGAGTCTTCAACAGATATAAGCTATGTGAAAGGAAAGACTCCTTGTATGTTTATATATTTCAAAGATTTTAGTTTTAAAAATTAGTTACAAAAATATTTGTAAAAAAATTATTTTAAAAAATTAGAAGTAAGAAATATATATTTAAAAGTCACCTGAAAGTTCACCATCCAAAGATAATCATTATTGTCAATTTTTAGAACCATAGGATGTGTACAGAGCTTAGTTCTCAGTAAATGCTCAATGTGTTTGAATGCTGAATGCATATAAATAGGACATATACTCAATTATAAAAATATGTTCATATTCATCTTTTTAACATGGATAGCTTAGTTATTTTGTAGACATTTGCTTTATCAAAACTTGATTAAAATGTAAAACAAATGAAGCAAGATGTGCTCTGCAATATTTTGCAAGCTGTTATTCTTTGACAGGAATTCACACTTTCCCATCCTATTTGTATGATGCCATTTTAATTACATGTCACTGCTTAAGCAATGGGTGAATGAGTGATTATGCCTACAGGAACATTTGGCACGTGATGGGGAAAGGGTAGAAAGAGGTTTTCAATTTATTATGACTCACCCCTGCACCAAACATGACATTTCTGGACAAGGATTATATTATTGTCAACTTGTCACTAGCACTAATCCCTGATCCATCACAGGAATTTTCTTGACAAACCATTTGGAAAAAAATCACTCTCTATTCAGGAGGTCAACAGTGTAATTTAGAAAAGTGAAGTAATGCAGAGTGGTTCATGCTGTCCACTGCAAAGAATGACCTGGTTCTTGTATCTTGTGATACCTTAGGGAATAAAGCTGGGGATACCTAATGCGACTGAAGGAGTAAGAGAAATTCAAGAGCACGCTAGATATAAATAAGCATGTTATCACCACAGTGTGCCTTAAAGTTACTTTCTGAAAGCTTCCAGGGAGATTTTTTCCCCTCTGATATTTGGTGGTTATATTATAATCTTCCCAATAGGTTAAAAAATAAATATACCACTATTTTTATTGGGCAAAATTTATTGATATGTTTTTCTTCTATTAACAACACTCAGGATTAATTTGCTTACTCTTCATAGTGAATCAATGGTATTTAAGGTAAAATAAAGAGCATGTAAAGAATAATAACTCAGGCTACAAACTAAACCCTTACAATCATTAGCCTTTCATAAGTAATGAAAAGGAAGTCTATATAGGGTGCCATGAAGTACTAAGAAAAAATTCAACTATCATGTTTCCAAAGAAATATGTAAGTCCCATGTGGTAGACTGAATGGAAGGAAGAGAAGAGAAAGGGAATAAAGTGAAGGAAAGTTTTAAAAGAGAAAAAAATAAGTATGTACTTGAGAGAAAGACATATGGATCTAAACTGAGGTCCACTACTTATTATTTGTATAACTTGGGAAACATCTTTATATTTCATTTTTGTTATCCATAATATGTGATTAGTAATGGCATCTATCACATAGATTTATTTTGACAATCTAATGAGTTAATATATGTAAAGCGGTCAGAATGCAGAGAACAAACTGATGTTTGCCAGATGGGAGGGGAGTTGAGGGGTCTTGGTGAAAAAGGTGAAGAGATTAAGAGGTACAAATTGGCAGTTACAAAATAATCACGGGGATGTAAAGTACAGCATATGGAATATAGTCAATAATATTGTAATAATTGTGTATGGTGCTGGGTCAGTACTGAACTTATTGGGGAGATCACCTTGTAAGTTACATAAATGTCTAAACACTATGCTGTACACCTGAAACTAACATAATATTGAACATTTTTGAGATAGATAAATAAAGTGATTAGGTCTTTAAAAGAGTAACTGGCACATAGTAAGAGAGAATGAATGTTAATTTCAATCATTATGTCTTATTAGAAAGCCTAACAGGAGTTGAAAGACAAATAAGGTAGGAGCAGCATAAGGCATCTGCAATATAAGTAATCTTTCAGTAAGTATTCTAGAGCATTCTTGTTAACCTCTTCAAAATAAAAGAATTTTTGCTTCTCTACCACCTAAAAGAGACATCTGCTGGAATCAGTGTACACCCATTTTAGACATGTTCCTCTGGTTAATTTAATAGCAAAGCTTCAAGCTTTTATTTGATCCCAGGGCAAAGTAAGTCCTTCCATCTGATTTAGTGTGTAATAGTACTGTTTGTTCACTTGAATCATTTGACTGATGATATTAGAGGTATAAAACAAACCCACATGTGGCTTGGATCCTTTGGTAAATAAGAAATTTATGGAAGAGTCCTCTGTGACTTCAGGAAATTCTTTTTAAGAAAACTCTCCTTCTAATTGGACTTCGGTGAAGATCAAATACCTGAGTCAACAGGTGATCAAACACCCCAAGTAATCCATGTAAGGCAAAATGTCTATGTGAACTGATTTTTATTGCTTCTACTTAATGGAAATTGTAAATGCTTCTTAGCATGTCAAAATTAAGTGGCATATATAGGACCAGAATCTATAAATTCTAAAGCACACAGACATCAGGGATTATACTAGATCTTATATAGGGAATGTAAACTCTATGTCAGATAGAGGGCTTGGAATTAATACTTTTCAGCAGATATTTTTGAAAGGGCAATGGAGATGGGCATTTTGGAATGGGTTTGGAATTGAAAATTTTCATATGCCCACATGAATATTTACCAAAAAACATCACCTCTATCAAAAGTCTCAAATCTAGTGGACAGGGTGGTCTATTTTGCAAAGATTGTCCACCTTCTTTCTTCTGTAAACCTGGTGTTTGCTCAATGGCCTAGTGAACAGTGAAGACTTGGTTATGTCTTGTTAAAATAGTGTACATTTCCAGTTTTTTATTTATTTATTTATTTATTTATTTATTTATTTATTTATTTATTTATTTATCACCACTGCTGAATCCCCAATTTACCAGAAATTAAGAGTCCCTGATATGGCTCATGTATGGTGGAGATGAGTCAGCTTGTTGGTGGTGATTCCATTTTCCCTGCTGTCATGAAACTATCATCATCATAAATTAACATTCTGGATTTAGATTGTATTTACCTTCTTGTCATCTTTTTTCCAATTTCATCATCAGTGGAATTATGAGTCTTCAATTTTGATCACATATAGGTATATGTATACATTTTAAATTTGTAAACTGTATTTTCAACCCAACTGCACATTCTTGGCTAAGACATTTTTCTTATTTATGTCTGAATTTATGATAGATAAATGATAGATAGATGATAGATAGATAGATAGATAGATAGATAGATAGATAGACAGATAGACAGATAGAACAATGCTTCAGGTTTGCCTGAAGAAATGTTAAGTCCATTATGACGAATAGAGAGAAATTCATCTAGTCATTCATATATTTTCATATATGCAGATATTAAGTGTTATGTCAGTAAAATGTTAAAAAATGGAATAATTTGATTTTGATGGCACATTTGTTGTCATAGGTACATAGACTTGTATCTTAACACAATTTGGACACTATTTGGTGGACTAATGATAAATTATACACATTCTAAATAATACTTCACTGAAGAAATTAGTGCTTAAATGCAAATTGCATAAAGACACCTGCTTACCTGTTCTTTTAACTCCATAGCATGATTTGAAGATGTAATGCAATTTGTCATGCTTGATTTCCCAAATACGCCTGTCCTTGAATGTCACATTCTAAATGATGATTAAAGAAACAAACACAGTCTTCTACACTATAAAGGTATTGAAAAAAATATATATATATTTTGGCCTATGTTTGTGCAATGCAAAATTGGCTAGCTGTAGGTCAATGAATATTCTCAGCAGTGGAGCCACTATTGAACACAATATATCAAAAGCCAATGTATTTCCTTTCAATCAATGTCTGCCCTCCAGTATATATTTCCTATTGAGCTTATAATTTCCAGACCTAGATCAGGGGATTTATGAAGTTTGACCATAGCTTATCTTTGTGAGAGAAGTAATTTTTAGAAAAAAAACTTAGTAGTACAACACGTGATGTATAACTTCTAAGGTCACATTGACATATGTAGTAACTTTGGAGTTACTAGTTTACTTCTGATAGTTTTGAATGTATAAAACTAGAATTAAAAGGTTGGAAGTGAACTTAACAGAGCACAGATTCCTTGTGATCAGTCTGCTGCTTGACCCCTTTTATCAAGGAATTATCTGTGCTGTGATTATTCTAGTGAACTAATCTCTTACCTAGACAGCCTCTTCCATTTTGGAACATTACAAAATTTCATTTCCTCTTTAACTGGGTAGAAATCTGTCTTTCTATAATTTTCATTTATTATTCCTAATTCTTCTTCCTTCTGTATAATACTGCTTCAGATAAAGATTGCTGCTATCTTCTAAAAGTAATCTCTTTCTAAAATTAAGGTCTCGAGTTCCCTAATTCTTTTTAATATTATATTGAAAGAGTGAATATATTGTTTCCAGATATCTTGATATTTTTATTATTCTCTTTTGGAGGTTTTGTTATATTTTGTTTTTAAGACCACAGATAACTAGATTAAAGAACAGTTCATGTTATCATGTACAGTTTTATATCTAGCTACTTTGGGTTTTGTGGACCAACATTCTATATAGTGGACAGGATTTTTTTCACTTTTGATTATTTTATGAATATTATAATATCATAGCACATATTCTTATTATGTGAATACTGTTTTGTCTCTGAGTTCTTTTCTCAACAGTTTTACCTCATGACAGGTTCATGGGAGAGGAGATTAAGGGTATTTATATTTTATAGTTGAATAGACTCCCGAATCTCTTCCGAAAGAAGTTTTTAGAAGAGTCACATTTTGTAATAAAATCAATGTGGAGAAAAACTCAAGCACACCTCACCTAGGAAAACCTTATCAACATGCTCCGTTTGAAAGGGACAGTGAAACCTAAGGGGATTCATCACGAATGGATGCATCCGGAGCAGAAAGAGGCAGAGTTTTTATTGAATGTAGCTCCATTTGGGTTTTTGAAGGAGCCCCATCACGACAAAACAGACATGAATGTGTATTCCAAATCCTCTGCGTATGGGTAGAAATTGTCAGTATGAGAAAAAAAGGTTAATGAATTTCAAGTTTAGATTTATCACTTGACTTTTTAACTTGATGTCCATCACCTTCAAAAATACTTTGCTACAAACAACAACATTCTCTTTTATAATTCCTTTACAACTATCAAAATTCAGATATTAATATTGATACATTATTACCTTCTAATTATCAGATTCATACAAGTTGCAATTAATAGCCTCAATGCTGCCCTTATGGCAAAAGGACCCAGGGCCAAGTCAAACATTACATTTAGTGTTCATGTCTCAGTCTGGAAATATTCCTTTGACTTTCCTCATGTTGGCCATTTGAAAATTATTGTAGAATATCCCCTAGTTTGTGTTTGATATTTCCTTGTGATTAGATTCAGGTTATGCCTCTCTGGCTGGATTAATTATAGTAGAAACACTACTGCACTCTTCTCATCTGTATCCTATAAGGTGAACACAATTTTGATTCGTCCCATTATATATGATGTTCAGTTTAATTACTGGATTAAGATGGTGTGTATCAGACTTATCCAATGTAAAGTTACCATTTTCCTCTTGTGTAATTAATATGTAGTATTTTTTTGGCAGTTAACTTTGAATCTATGTAAAAGATTCTATTCATTAAGCAATTAATTAATCAACTAACTAATTAATATCACTGTGGATTAAAGAATTTCCTATTTTATTCAATGGGTTTTGATCTGTTTTATCAGCATTGATTTTGATGTTCAGATTGTTCCTGATGTGACTAATAGGAGCCTTTCAATGAAACATCTGTTTCCATTTTTTTTTTAATTAAAGCTTATCGGGGTGACAATGGTTAGTAAAGTTACATAGGTTTCAAAGTGTTGGAGAGGCTGTGGAGTAAAAGGAACCCTCATACACTGTTGGGAATGCAGATTGGTGCAGCCGCTATGGAAGGCAATGTAGAGGTTCCTCAACAAATTAAGAATAGAATTACCTTATGACCCAGCAATCCATCTGCTGAGTATCTGGCCAAAAAATCTGAAAACATTGATCTGTATAGATATATGTGCTCCAGTGTTCATTGCAGCTTTATTTATGGTGGCCGAGACATGGAAACAACCAAAGTGTCCTCCCTGCCATCTTATTTTGTGCATTTCCTTAGTTTTTGGCATAAGCAGAAATCCCTGGCTCACCTTGTATTTTCAGTGCCTCAGCTCTAGAATCAAGCATTTCTCTGAGGAGCCCTTATTCCTGCCTGTGGAGAATCTTGTTTAGAAGCCAACACTCACTCAGCATCAGATATGCTCATTGTTTTTGAGGTTTTGTTTCTCCCATGTCCTCTCAGTGGACAGAGTTAGAGAAAAAATGCATACATATACATACTTATTTACATACATATGTACGAACACACACTGTGTACATAATATAATGTGCACAGATGCACATAACACCTTTATTATTTTTCTATCTATCCATCAAAACCATTGAGTTCATATTTATATTTCCCATTTTAATCTAACCATACAGGATTCCTTCTTGTTTTCTTCCTTTTCTTCCTTCTAACATCCTTCTCCAACAGTGACAAACCTGGTTTTCATTACACTTAATATATTATATAATTTAATTATTCCTTCTGCATGAAACCAATCTCCCATCTCTACTACCACTCTGTCCTCCAAGTTGGTACCCCTCTCATTAGGGTGCTGACCCTCCATCCTGTGCCTCCCCCATGCAGACCCTCTTCTTAACTGGGCTGTGTGTATACCCTCCTCAGAATGCCTCAGCTCTGAAAACCTGTACCACGTCTCCTGTTCATGGGCTCTCCTCCTCACTCATCTCACTTGGGCTCTAGCACCTTGCCCACTCTAACCTCTGCCATGTGCATATGCTTCTGCTCAGGCATTGAAACCCTATGCCAGGTGGTGCTTCTGTGTGGGCAACCTCCTGGTCCTGCTTGGGCTATGCTTCCTGAGGTCAGGCTGCCTCCCACCTCCCACATGGATGCACTCCCCACCCTGCTCAGGTGTTAACATCATATAGTAGACTGTGCCCTATAGGAATGGCTTTCTCTTTCCATTTGCACTCCAACATCCTATGCCAGGTAGCCATGGTACCCCTCTCACCTCACTCAGGCTGACACCACATGAATTATACTCTCTCATTCGTGGCTCATCCCATTTGGGCTCTCACACCCTATGCTGGGCTATGCTTTGTGCGGACATCCTCTTCTCTCTGCTTAAGCTCTGACACCCTGAGCCAGGCAGCCTTGCTATACCACTCAGACTCTAACATACAATTCTAGGTCTCCATGACTTCTACTCCCATCCTCATCTCCTTATAGGCCTACTTTGCTCTGTCCACCTAATGGCTTTAGAACTGAGTTGCTCAGGAAGGAAAGAGAAGAGAAAGGGGAAGAAAAAAAGGCTAAAAGAGAGTTTTCATTTAGAAAAATTTAATTAGTAGCCTATATGTAAAATTAACTGCATTTCTCCTATACAGAGTTTATTCATCACTCTATTCCATTCAATTCCCTTTCATTCCCAATGAACTTGAAAAATGTACCGATTTTGGAACTCTGGAAAGCTCAGTGTGAATAGGAGCTTTGTAGGAAGAGTTGGAACCTTTCTGAAATTTTACACTTTCTGTCTTTTAATATCAAGACACACAAGGGAGATATTCTCTTTTGTATCAGAGAAAGTGTTAAATTAGACATATGTATATTTCTGAAATTGATTCTGAAATTCTACAGAAAAGTCCCTATGCTCTAACAGTTCAATTGTTCATGCCAGAAAACACAGCTAAACTAAAAACATTGCTTTTCTGCATTTTATGTCCAAAGCAATTACAGTTCAAAGAATCTTGGGCTTAGAAAATTAAGAACCTTTTCACGTTGACATATATTTGCAATGTCGATGTTGCCAGTCTAGCATGGATTTTCTATTTAAGCTCATTATGTAATACTTTTCCGCTGAATTGAAATAGCAAAAAAAGCATCTGAATGTAGACTAAAAAGGGGACCTTGATATGTGAAAGCAATCATTGAAATCTATATGAAAAGCATACACAAAGGTCCAATTTAACACATAAGATGTGATTTCCAAGCTGTCAGGGACTGGAAACATTTTTCCTTTTCTTTCTCTATTCTTTTCTCTCCTCTCCTTTCATCTCCCCTCCCCTCTCTCCTCTCCTGTCTTCCCCCACAGTCCCCTCTCCCACCTCACACCTCCCTCACCGCCCCCCCCTTGCCGTTTTTTTCTGTCTTGGATGCTGTTTTCTCTTTTATGCCTTGATTTCACTTTTCCATTCTCCATTAGTTAATTGATTGATATAGAGTGTGAAATGAACGTTCATAGAGACTTATCAGTACGCTTCATGGAATAAACATATCTGGGCCAATTTTTCCTGCTTTCTAGAAATGTGAGAGGGAGAGAAGTAATTAATAATGTAGAAATATATCAGGAAATGATATATTTTGAAAGTACAACTGGCCAACTAAGTGAATTTACTTAAAATTGTCTTTAATCATCCAGATGCTTAGTTCACACAATGCCAAATACCCAGGAAGATTGAAACTAAGTTGCTTAAATATCTTGATATTACATGTAGACATAAGCATTGTAAGATATTCCACTGAATCACTGGATTTGACCAGAGATTTTGATGATGGGCAAATAATGTTTTTCCTATGTAAGATTATTCATGTATTTTATGAAGATACCTATGTATGCCTCAATATTTAAATGAGTATCTTGGCAACATATGCATTATTTATTATTAAGATCAAGAGTCAGTCTCCAAAATTTGTTGTAGTCATACCTATCAGCGTATTTAAATTTTATAAGTCCGCCTTTTCTTTTACATAAAACCAAGCAAGATATGACTATGGCTATACAGTGTCATAAATTTTAGGTTTAAGCCACACAGTTTTGATTTTTACCCACCTACCAGTTGAGGAATGGCTATTCTTATTTACATATATGCAAATAAAATAATAAGTATTAGTCTAAATTATAAAAATAAAAATAGGTTAAATTCATTATTCTGGGTCATACGACTAGTACATTGTAAAGATGGAATTCTTATCCAGCTCTGTTCAACTAAAATTGTGGAATCCTAACAAATAAAGTAGATGAATTTTGACTAAAGCTCAACATTCTCCCATTTTGCTCTACATTTGGTGTGTGTGGGTATGTGTGTGTGTGTGCATGTGTATGTGTATGTAAGTGAATATATGTGTGTGAATGGTTTCAAAATTAAAAGAGATTTTTTTCTTGGCTGGTTGTGTATAAAGCTCAAACAATACATAAGGTGTTAAAAAGAAAGTAAAATTTACTACCCAGACAAAAATACTGCTGACAATTTGATGTGCAATTTTATAGATTTAATTTATAAATGCATTCCACATATATAAATATTAATGTATAATCTTATATTATCAAGCTCATACTATATATTCTGTTCTGTAGAGTTTGCATAATTTTTTATGATGGTTGTACAAAATTATATTTTATGGATATGTTTAATCTAATAAACTGGTTACTTATTGATAATATCTAGATTCTTATAATTTTATAATCTTTTTTATTTATAATAAAGGACTTACTTTATATTAAATATTTGTTTATGTTAAATAATATTTATTACATAAATAAGGTGAAAAATATAATAAATTTAAAATCTACAGAGCCAGTTCACAGTTAGAAGAGACTCTAGCCAATAACTTGAATTTTTTATATGTCCTTTCCTAAAGGCATATTTATTTCTTGTAACCTGGAAAGTTTAACTTGTTTTTGCTTTACATTATGATTTTATTACACATGTGTTTATTCTTAAAAGGTAAAATTTTCATTTTATATGTTTCAAATTACATACAATGTTTTTGATGTTGTATGTATTTTTCAGAAACTTGTTTTTCAAAAAACTATGTTTTTCAATTTGCTCATGTTGATACATATAGGTCTAGTTTATTTATTTTCACTACTGCATAGTATATTATTCTATGATTGCATTCAATTTTTCTCTCTATTTTCTTATCAGTGAACACTGGTTATTTCTGTTATTTTGTATAATAGACAATGCTTCTATGAATACATTGGATCTCATATAGGGTATCTCCACCATCTTAGCTAACATGTATGTTGTGATAAAAAAATAAAATGAGATAATGTTAGAGAAAACATTT
>NW_017733054.1:29080-50092 GCF_001890085.2 Hipposideros armiger | reverse complement strand
TGACGTCCCAAGCCAGCTCTTAACCAACTGAGCCACTCGGCCAGCCTGGAGATTTAATTTACATGATCTTATTTTTGAAAGAAATTGAGCTTTTGTTTTTCTTTGTTCTTCCTTTTCTGTAAAATGTTTATTAATAGTTTTAGTCTATTTTTATATTGTATTTATCCCTTCTTATTGAATTTAAGGTTTTCTTTATATACTCTGAATTTCAATACTCTATTAGTTATAGTTGTTGCACCCATTTTTCTCATTCTTCACTCTTATTTGGTAACTTTTAATGAATAACTTAAGTATAATATACAAGGTCTGACAATTAAGTTCATGAACTTTTTGCAATGATGGTGCTAACCTTTTTTAATAGCAGAGGGGTTATTCATTATGAATTTGTACCAATTGGACAAACAGTTAACAAAGTTTACTATTTGGAAGTGCTGAAAAGGCTGTGTGAAAAAAGTTAGATGACCTGGACTTTCCCCCAACAATTCGTGGCTCTTGCATCACGACAATGCACTAGTTCACATGGCACTCTCTGTGAGGGAGTTTTTAGCCAGTAAACAAATAACTGTATTGGAACACTCTCCCTACTCTCCTGATCTGGCCCCCAGTGACTTCTTTCTTTACTTGAATATAAAGGAAATATTGAAAGGAAAACAGTTTGATGACATTCAGGACATCAAGTATAATATGAGGACAGCTCAGATGGCTATTCCAGAAAAAGAGTCCCAAAATTGCTTTGAAGGGTGGACTAGGCACTGGCGTCAGTGCATAGCTTTCCAAAGAGAGTACTTCGAAGGTGACTATAGTGATATTCATCACTAAAATATGTAACACTTTTTCTAGGATGAGCTTGTATTATTATTATCTAATGGGAATTATGGTTGGCATTTTTTGGCTGTATAAAGGTAGATAAAATGTAAACATTAAGAGAAAATCATAATAAAAAAGTCTACAGGGTCTATAAAATACAGGAAATTTAAAGATTACTTAATGAAACCTCATGAAATGATTCAGAAAAAAAAATTTTATTTTAAACTTCAAAGACAATATGCACAAAAGAAAGATTAAGAAAGGACAAAATTGTAATGATTTGATAAAATTAAATGATGGCCATCACTGGGGGAAAGAGCAGCTTTCAAACGTTAAAAATTGCCCACAAGTGTAGATGAAGAGACCCAGTAATGTATTAGCTTATGCAAAAACAGCAATTAAGTGCATGACAAAGAAAAGAATACAAACAGACACCTTTCAAGTGATTTTGAAGCTTTACTTACGGATAATTCTTTAAGGGTATCAATATAGATATCAAACAATTCGGCACAATTTCTCCATGTACTAAGAGTTAGGAAGAAAATAGAAAATACATCACATGGAAAGTTATTAAAGTCAATCTGTAAGTGTTCAATATTTTCAAGTTTCTTTGGAAAATAAAACAATTCAGAACATATAGTTTTTCTGGTTTTCCTTTATAACATTTCATTTTCATTGCTTTATCAAACCAAGTCATATTCCTTATATTCTCTTCGCTGTAATCCATTCTCCATATTCCTGTCAGACTCACATTTCTAAAATACAATACTGAATGCCTCACATATTTCCTATATGACAAAAAAACATATTGCTTAGTATGGCATTCACAGTTGGGCATAGCCTAATTTTACTTCCTTATGCTTTTCATTTCTGTGATATATGTAACACTGCAGGCAACCTGTATTTTTCTTAACTCCCCATGCACACATATATTGCACTGCTCTGTGAGCCTGTGCACCTCTACAATCACCCTGCCTTTCCACCATTTCCTCAGCAAAATTCTTCTTGTTATTATGTCAATACACAGATTAATTACCCACTTCTCTATGTAGTATTCCCTTATTACATTCCAGGCATAATTAATTGTTTCTTCTCAACTCTTTCACAGGTCTTTATATAAACTAACCATATTATGTTATATTATATTAATTTGTTTCTTTATAGTTAGTCACCCTCTCCTGTTAGAACTTAAGAATTTTAGTGAGCAAGAATAATGCTTATTCATTCTCATATCCTCAAAATCCATCACAACGCTTGGATTCATTGGAGGTTGAATGAAAGAGTGAATAGTTCAGAAAATCAATAAATCATCAAATTCCAGAATTTGGACACAATGAATACAATATTCTATGAAGGTAAACATTAAGCATGTAATTGTTAAAAGTGAAAACCTTTTGAGTGCAACCTGAGGAAGAAGGGGAGTTAATAATATTGGAAGAGATACCTGATGTCCATATTTTTATTCAATTGTTGATTTATTTTCAATTAAAACACCTTACGATGTAGTTCTTCCTTTGCAATGGAGTTTAGTAGAAGCCTTCTGTAGCAAAGAGTATATAATACTAACTGCAACAAAGAAGCAGAAAATAGCTGAGAGCAGAACATTTAGTTTAAGAGGAGAACTGCACGGCAGTACCGATCTGCCATTCCTTGTTAAAAGCATAGGAGGGGCCGGCAGTTGCTAATAACACAAACTGGTATGTCTTGGTGAATTCACAAATTGCTACAAAGATGGTGTTATTTTGTGAATTAAGAGGTTTTCACAAGTTGGTGCCATCTTGATGTATCTGTACACTCAGAAATTTTTCCACTTTGGTGAGTTAGCATATCTAAATTCACTCAATTTCAGTTAAATCAGTCATTAAACTATGGTATATAAAAACCGTAAAAACATATGTGATCACAGGTAAGACAAAGCCTAATTTATTTCTTCTCACAAATCAAGAATTCAGTTTCTGTTCACTACAGTTAGAAGCGGAAAATTCCCTTGAAGCATTTCTTAAGGCAGGCGCTCTATTGGTTCTGGGGGTGGATACCATATTTTTGGGCTTGTAGGCTGGCTACTCTTTCTGATACTCCTTGTAACTCAGGGTTGAAGAATTTACAAAGTTTCCCCAGGGCCTTCTGGAACAGATAGGACTAATATCATTATACCAGATTTGGGAATCTGTTTAAGCAAACTTAGTGGCCCAAGTTCCACTGAGAGGGAAGGAGCCTAGCGTTTGTGCCAAAGTAAACCAAGTCATATCATGAGTGGTTAAAATAGCTGCACTGATTATAATCCAAATTTATTTATTTATAATGAGAAATATTTCTTAATAAATAAAATTCTCTGTAGAATCATATAATACTTTCTTGCAGACAAGCTAGAAAATCATATATATTATCAGAAGCATGTTTGGGGAGAATTGAAAGAGAAACAAAGCATATATGACTCAATTGTTTAATGGCATTGGATGCTAGGAACTGCAAAATCTGCCACCTGTTCCCATGGCTCTGAGAGGACCATCCCCACTCTGGGCCAGGATTGGAGGAGCCAAGGCTGGAAATATTTGTATCTTTTTTTATTGCCATTGTTGACTGCACTGTGCTAATGAATGTATATCAATACAGTAGTTCTTGAACTTTTTGGTCTCTGGACCCTATTATACTTATTGTGGACCCCAAAGAGGTTTTGTTTCTTATGGGTTATATCTGTCAATATTTACTGTATTAGAAATTTAAAATGGGGAAGTTTCACATATTTATTTGTTAATTTAAAATAAGCAATAATAAACCCATTAAATAATAACATGACATTTTTATGAAAAAAAGCTGTTTTATAAAAGGCACTGTTTTATATTTTTGCAACTCTTCTATATTTGGTGGACGAGAAGACAGAAATTCTCATGTACTGTCTGTATTCAGTCTTTTGCAATATACTGTTCTGGTTGAAGTATATGAAGAAAGCCTGGCCTCACAGATATGTAGTTGCCAAAGAAATATTTTAAAAGATATTTCAGATAGGTGTGGATATTTGATCCTCCGCAAAATTTGGCAGGTGGTAGTTTCTTAAAGGCATCATTAACCTAAAAATAAAAGGCCAATGTGTGAAGCAACAAGAGTTTATTTAAGATTCCAAAAAATAGCTATTTGGGAAGCACTGTTTCAGGCAGAAATCCAGAACATGTACCTATTAAAAGGTGAAGACAAGGGGCATTTATGAGAAAGGGAAAAGGAATGATTACACATATAGAAGAAAGGAATTTCTATAGTTAACAAGCTAAGGGAAGAATTTCTGTAGGTGCAAATAAGCTAACATAGTGATGCTAATTCTAGAGAGTGTAGTCTGTAGTCATAGTCTGCTTTTCTGTTAGCTCTGCAAGCAGTTGTTTGGAATACAATGTTGCTCTAAGTCCAGTCCAAAGGTCATTTTGCCCAGTTTTAACATTCCAAATGTTTGAGGAATAAGAATTGCAAGGCAGTTCCTCTGGGATGGCAGCTCTGGAAGTGGCTCTGTTTATATTATTTTTCAAAGTATGTCGCAAAGTGTAATCTGAAACTATATCAATATACACATGTACTCTGTTACAATGAAATCCATGGGTCTTGCTTGCACTAAGGATAGTGCTTTAACTATGCAAGATTTTTTATTACCATAGATTGGTAATTTGGAGTATATCTGTTCAGTAAATTATGCTTTTCTTTCTAATGTTGATTTAGGGGTCTTTTAACCATACTCAGAACTGCTGTTCTATAGAATACACTCCTTCTGTAAATACATTAATATTTAAATCAGCCTGTGTAAAAATACAACATTTAAAATCTAAAGTGTAAGTGATAAATGAAGAAGTATTTTTAATATTCACAATAAAAAAATAAAACCTAGTGGGACAACATAGATGGACCTAGAGGGTATTATGCTAAGTGAAATAAGTCAGACTAAGACATTCAGATACCCTATGATTTCACTTATATGTGGAGTATAAAGAACAAAATAAACAAACAAAACAGTAACATACTCATAGACACAGAGAACAAACTAAATGGGAGTGGGTTTGGGAGTCTGGGTAAGAAAGGTGAAGGGATTAGGAAGTACAACTTGGCAGTTACAAAACAGTTGTGGGAATGTGAAGTACAGTATGGAGAATATAGTCAATAATATTGTAAAAAATGTGTATAGTGTCAGGTGGGTACTAGACTTATTGAGGATCACTTCATAAATTATATAAATGTCTAGCCACTACACTGTACACCTGAAAATAATATAAAATGATATTGAATATCAGCTGTAATTGAAGCAAAAATAGTCACAGGGATGTAAAGTACAGCATAGGGAATATAGTCAATAATATTGTAACAAGTATGTATAGAGTCAGATGGATAATAGGCTTATTGGGTTATCACATAGTGAGGTATGTAAATATGTAATCGCTATTTTGTTTTATACACCTGAAACTAATATAATATTGTATGTCAATGGTAATTGAAAAATAAACTTTTTATAAATTAAAAAAGGAATTAAAATGTAGAATATAAAAATTATGTCAAAAACCTATTAAGCACAGAAAAAGAAATTCCAGTGTGTTGCTAGGCGTGTATTCCTAGAAATTGGAAAGAAGTAATTTAATTTAGAATAATTAAAAGGACTAAGTTTTTTGTCAACAGGGATTATGTTTTATTTATCATTAGAAGCCTAAGAGAACTTAGAAGAATGCTTGGTATGTGATAGATGCTAAATAAATATTTGTTGAATGTTTAAATAAATGGATGACTCAGTTATGAACTGAATATAAAAATACTTAAAACTGTTTTCAGGTTTATGTAATGGATGACAGCTAACTAGATCCTTTTTGGAACTGTTCCTTAGCAGTGACAAAAAACTATGTTAGATAAGTATCTGACCTTAAATCATTCTTATCATCTCATAGATAGACATATTCTAACCTCCTTGTGTATCAGTTGCTCTGTTCTTGGCAGGAAAGTAATAGGAAATGTTGCTGTCGATAATTTAAAAAGCAGTGCTTCTCAATTTCACTGCTATTTGATTTGTGCTTTGTTTACTGCCTGTGACATGAAAAATATGATTTAGTTGGCATTGACTTCTGTCATGAGTGAAGCTGCATACTGCACTATGTATCCAGATTTATTTTTATTTTATTTTATTTTTTTATTAAGATTTTATTGGGGAACTGGGGGAGGGGAACAGTGTTGGGGAATCGGGGAAGGTGAACAGACAAGTTGCTGTCCTTTTGTTCTTCAGTCTAGTTGTGGAGGACATCGCTTCACTGGCCCACGGTGGTAGTATCAATTTGCTTTTCCTGGGTGAGGCAGTCGCTCTCCGGCCATTGGACTGCCGCTCACAGCAACTCACGAAATTGCACGCCAGCTGCCGGCCAGCCCCACTGCAGCCTACGGCATCACCAGTGACTCGTGGCAGCCCAGCTCCAGGTTGAGCTGGACATCTTAGCTGTACAGGGCGCAGTGTCTCTGGGCCTCATATGGGATCTGAACCGGGGCTCTGCTGCTCAGAGCTGGCATCTCAAGCCAACTCCTAACCAACGCGCCACTCGGCGGGCCCTGTATCCAGATTTTATGTGCAGAATACCAGGCAGACAGCAGCAGCTTTTGATCAGCTCTAAGTGGAACAAGTGAAGTGACATACTGTACACAGTTCTTAAGAGGAATTTTGCAATGTTCAAGTATGTGAGTACTGATAGCATACCCGCAGAATGAAAACCTGGGCCTAAAGAATTGTGGCTTCATACAGTTATTTTTCCTAAGTTGTGTTTTGCATGCCCATTTTGCTAAAGGATGGTTTCAACTCACAATGAAATTTTACTTCTGTGTCTCAGACATTGTGCCAAAGTAATGATGCCAGGAGACACGTATATATAAAAGTCATTGTCTAACAGCCAGTGTTATAGGTTGAATTGTGTCCTGCCCCACCCCCAAAATTCTTATGTTGAAATGCTAACCCGCAATATTTCAGAACGTGACTTTATTTGGAAATAGGATCTTTACAGAGGTAATCAAATTAAAATGAGGTAATTAAGATGGGCTCTACTCTGGTATGACTAGTGTCCTTATTAAAAGGGGGAAATTTGGAGATAGACATGCATAGAGGGAGAATGTCATGTGAGGATGAAGGCAGAGATTGGAGTGATGCTTCTACAGAAGACTGAAAGTAAAGCCATCAGAAGTTAGGTGAGAGACATGGAACAGATTCTTTCTCACGGCCTCCAGAAGGAATCAACCTTGCTGGCACCTTGATCTCAGACTCTGAGGCTCCAAAACTGTGATAATGAATTTCTGTTGTTCTAGGCCACCTATCTGTGGTATTTCATCATAGCAAACTGATACACCAAGAAACTTAATCATTCCTAGTGTGGATGATAAAGGGGCCACATACCAAACCTGACAAGCTCAGGGGAGGTCAGCATGACAGGCCTTACAAATTCAGAGGCCAAAATTAACTACACAGGATGATCTGAACATAAAAATTGCTAACTAAAAGCGGATCATGGTAGATAGTCACATCCTTGGCCTGTGGTTTCCTTGGTAAAGGTCAGTCTTTACCTTGAGAGAGGCTGTCTCTCATCTTTTTGCATCTACGTTAACATACCCTTGGAATGTCAGAATAATCCCTTTTTACAGACCCCTCAGGGCACACCCGCCACACCAGAGCACCACAATACAGAACCCCTCATTGTTATCTTGTTCCATGAATACCACCTCTATGTGCTGTAAATGTTAATATCAACTATCAGGTACTCATCTATATAAAAGATGTTTGTGTCTCTCTACTTTACTTTTTATCCAAGCCCAGAGATTTCTCCTCTTTGTTTTCTCCCACCCCCTTAATCTACCACCAATGGATTTCATGTAACCCTCCTTATGTCTCCTCCTTTGATTCTAATGTATAAAATAAGCTGCCAAACTGCCCTTCTCCAGAGCATTTTCTTAATCTGTCGAGATTTTCCTTCCCAGCAATTGTAGTCAGTGTAGCTCAAATAAACTCATTAAAATTCTCCACAGGTTTGGACATTTTTCTGTGTCAACATTATTTAGTTAATTATATTCAGCTTATACCGGCACCTTCCCGTTAACATCTGGGAAGCTCATCTAGGGCTAAAACCATGCCTTTCTTGTTGAAAATTTGGGAGTGTTTGGTGTTTTGGACATGATCATAGGCATGATGAAATTAGTATTTTGGAGGCTATGGATAATTAGACTTTGCTAGTATTTGTAAAGTTTATTGAGGTTTATGGATAAAAGCATCAGATGAAGTTCACATTATAGATATTATAATCAGTCTAAAATATATTGACAGTCAGCTAGGCTTATGCCCAGTTGGAAGCTCGCTAATTGAAGTGCCTTGATGATTAAGTCATATTAAAGATACCTAAAATAACTGACTCCCTACTGGTCAATTGATTATATTCCTCCATCCTTTTCCCTAAAATAGGTGAATTACATGGGACATGGTCAACATACAGAATGGTGGCTTACAACTCTCACGCCATGTTTTGGGGCCTTTCTGAAAAGAAAGCATACAGTTTAAAACCAACTCAGCATTATATCTTTAATATCAATGTGGTGGTCAGAATAATGACCTCTCAAATATCTCCATGCTCTAATCCCAGGAACCTGTGACTGTTACCTTACATGGCAAAGAAAATGTCACAGATGTGGTTAAGTGTAGACCTTGAGATGTGAAGATTATCCTGTATTATTCAACTGAGTCCAATCTAATTATATGGGTCTTTAACATGGATGAAACTTTCTCAGCTGAGTTCAGAGCCAGAGGGAGATGTGACTAACGAAGAAGCATCAGAAAGATGCAACATTGCTCCTTGTTTTCTTTGAAGATGGAGGAAAGAGCCAAGACCCAAACAGTGTGGGCAGCCTCTAGTAGCTGGAAAACGCAAGAAAACAGATTTGTCTCTAGAGACTCCATAAAGGAGTGTAGGCTTGCCAAAAACATGATTTAGCCCCGTGAGATCCAGGTTGGACCTCTAACCTACAGAACTGTAAGATAGTAAGTTTGTGTTGATGTAAGTTTTTAAGTTTGTGGTAATTTGTTACAGCAGCAAAAGAAAACTAGTAACAATCAATAAATTGTCAAAAAGCATTTGTTGATCATCTAATAGTGCAAGGTACTTTAAAATTATACATAGAGATTATAAACAATAATAATTATAACAACAATTTATTGTGAAACTGAATGAGATATGTCTCAATATATTTAAACCCATTTTATACTCATAGCGTCTTGTAAGCAAAAATATTTTAAAAATTTGCCCAAGATCATACAATTAGTGTTAGTCTAGTTTTGATTAAATTCACATCTGGTTTTTTTTAATTCAACCCTGCAGATACTGAAGAGTTAACATAATGATCACTAACTTGTGTCACATGGTTTTTTATTTTTCTTTTTAAAATTCATTTTTAAGAATTTTATTAAAATATAGCTAGCATACAATATTATATTAGTTTCAGGGGTACACCATAGTTATTCAACATTTATATACCTAAAGAAGTGATCACCATAAGTCCAGCAACCATCTGATACCATACCATGCTATCACAATATTATTGACTATATTCTTCATGCTGTACATTACATCCCCATGACTTACTTGTTTTCTACCTGGAAATTTGAGCCTCTTATTCCCCTTCAACTCCCTCCTCCCCTTCTTAGTTTTTCAATTACAGCTGACATTCAATATTATTTTATATTAATTTCAAGTGTACAGCATATGATTAGATTTACATAATTTAAGGAATTATCCCCCTGACTAGTCTAGTACCCACCTGGCACTATACATAGTTATTAACATATTACTGACTACGTTCCCTATGCTTTACTTTATATCCCCATGACTATCTTCTACCTACCAATTTGTACTTCTTAATCACTTCACCTTTTTCACCCTGCCCCCAACCCAATCCCATCTATCACCCCAACAAATCTAATACCCATCTGACACCATATATAGTTATTACAATATTACTGACTGTATTCCTTATGCTATACCCTGCACCCCCATGACTACTTTGTAAAAGAAAAAAAAATTGTACTTCTTAATCCCTTCCCCTTTTTTACACACCCACAAACTCCCTTTCATCTAGCAACCATCAATCTATTCTCTGTATCTATTAGCTTTTTTGTTTATTTTGTTCTTTAGCTTCCACTTAATAAGTGAAATCACATTGCTTCTGCTTTCTCTGTCTTACACTCTACTTAGTACAGTATGCTTCAGGTCCATCCATGCTGCCACAGATAGCAAGAGCCCTTCCATGACCAAGCAATATTCCGTTGTATATATGTACCTTCTCCTTTTTATCCATTCTTTCATCGACAGACACCCAGGCTGCCTCTATATCTTGGTCATTGTAAACAATGCTGCAGTGAACATATGGATGCACACTTCCCCTCGAAATAGTGTTTGAGTTTCCTCAAATACCTTGAAGTGGAATTACTGGGTTTTTATTTGTCCCTTGTTATAGCCTTTGTTTTAAAGTCTCTTTTTATCTGGTATAAGCATTGCTACCCCAATTTTTAAAATATTTTTGTTTCCATTTTCATGAAGTAGCTTATTCCTTCTCTTTGCTTTCCGTCTGTGTGTGTCTTTCAATCTGATGTGAGCATCTTGTAAGCAGCATATATAAGGGTTTTTATTTTCTTATCCATTCAGCCATACTGTGTCTTTTGATTGAAACATTTAATCCATTTACATTGAAAGTAATTAATTGTTGATAGACCATTATAGTATTCATAATTTTGATTTTTTTTTTCATCTTAAACAAATCCCTCTAACATTCTTTGTAATACTGGTTTGGTGGTGATGAACTTCTTTAGCTTTTTCTTGTCTGGGAAGCTCTTTTTTTTGTCTCTGAATCCTAAATGATAGCTTTGCTGGTTAGAGTAATCTTGGTTGTAGGTCCTTGCTTTTCATCACTTTGAATATTTTGTTCCAATCCCTTTTGGCCTGTAAGATTTCTGTTGAGAAATCAGCTGACAATCTTATGGGAGTTCCTTTATAAGTTACTAGTTGCCTTTCTCTTGCTGCTTTTAGGATTCTCTCTTTGTTTTTAACCTCTGTCATTCTAATTATAATGTGTCATGGTGTGGGCCACTTTGGGTTCATCTGGTTTGGGACTCTCTGCACTTCCTGGACTTGTATGTCTATTTCCTTAGGAAAGTTTGCAGTCATTTTTTCAAACAGGTTCTCAATCTCCTGCTGTCTCTCTTCTTCTTCTAGTACCCCTGTGATGTGAATGTTGTTATGCTTCATGTTGTCCCAGAGGTCTGTTAAACTATCCTCACAGTTTGAATTCTTTTCTTTGCACTGTTCTGATAGGATGTTTTCTACTTCCTTTTCTTCCAAATCACTGATTCAATTCTCTGCTTCATCTAGTCTGCTGGTGATTCCTTCTAGTACATTCTTCATTTCAGTTATTGTATTCTTCCCTTCTGACTGGCTCGTTTTATGGTTTCCATATTCTTTTTTTATGCTTGCTGTCTCTTTGTTGAAGCTCTCATTAAGTTCCTTGAGCATCCTCATAATTATTGTTTTGAACTCTGTATCTGGTAAGCTGTTTGCTTCTATTTGGTTTAGTTTGTTTCTGGAGTTTTCTTCTGTTCCTTCATTTGGGACATATTTCTTCGTTTCCTCATTTTGGCTGCCTTTCTGTTTGTTTCTATGTATTAGGTAGATCCATTATGTCTCCCAGTCTTGGTCAGGTGGCCTTATGTAGTAGATACTCTGTGGGGCCCAGTGGCACAGTCTCTCTGGTCACCTGCTCTGGGTACTCCAAGAGCATCACTTGTGTAGAGTGTGTGTGCCCTCCTGATATAATTGAACCTTGGTTGCTGTTGGCATGTCAGGGGGTGGGATTGACCCTCAGGCTGACTGGCTGTGGGCTTTGGCCACATCAGCTTATAGAGTGCTATGTGAGCATCTTACCCACTGAGTGGAATTCCCCTCCAGCAGGCTCTGTTGCCTGTTGAGATTCCCTTTTTGTGTGCAGCTTGTGGGCTAATTGGGTGGTGCTCTGTTGGGACCTAAAGCCACTTTCAAGTATATTGGTTCTCGGGCCTCTTGTGAGGTGCTCCATTGCAGGCCCAGGTCACTCACTGCCTATGACTGGCCAGGGACTACTTAGTAGGAGCTATAAAGTGATCCACCATTGTTTGCTGCCTGTGCTAACCCTAAAGGTGCATGGGAGAGGCTATGCTATGAACTAAAGACTGTTGCCACCCTAGTTGAGCCTGGGGTAGCTCCACAAACAGCCAGGACATCCTAAGGCTTGCTACCACCTGCCACCTCCCTTAAGGTTCAGCCTCTGATGCCTAATGCAGTACACAAGTTGGGTGATGGGTGAGACAGGGTCTCAGGGAGCCACTAGAGTGGGAAGAATTGTGGTCAACAAGTTAGTGTAGATTCTGGTTTGGTGCCAGTGCTGAGCCTGGAGCTACTCAGCAAAACTCTCAGGATACACTGTGGCTAGCTGCCGCACACCTGGGTCTTGAAGACTCATAATTTTTCAAGACAGAGTGCAATGCAGGTGGTGCTGGCTGCTCTCGGAGAAAGTGCTTCAGGTGTTGGGAAAGTTGGTTGGGGCAGGGTCTCAGGGATTCAGCAGGGTGAATCAGTGGAGCTCACCAAGACAATCAGATTCAGATTTGGCCTGTGGAGGAGGGTCTCAATACAGGAAAGATAGCTCCCACCTGCTGGCTGCACAGGAGGAGAAAGCCACACAAGGAAAATGCTGACTGTCCTCTAGCCCCTGCCCAAAGCCACATACCTCATTCTGCCTCATATGTCTCTGATGCCCCCCAAGTCATCGTCCCTTTCCTGGAGCCTAAGGTGAGTGCCTGTGAGGGAAAGAGTCTGCATGGGCCATTTAAGATGACACCTGGATTTCCTGCAGCCTTCTATTTCACCTGGATGGTTGGACTCCCCACTGTTTCCATAGCCAGATGCTGTGGGACCTCCTTTTCTTGGCACCAGTGCTCTGGGCTGGGAGGCCGGTGTGAAGCTGGGGTCTCTTGCTCCTCTGGGGGAACCTTTGAGGCCAAGATATCCCTTCTGGTTCTCGACCGCCACACTGAGGTTTGAGTCCAGCCCTTTTCATGTTTCTACCCCTCCTACCAGTGTCAACCTGGCTTCTTTTTTATATCTTTAGTTATAAAACTTCTGTTTAGTTAAACTTGGTTCTCCAAGTTGATTGTTCTATAATTGAGTTGTAATTTTAATGTGTTGATGGAAGGAAGTAGGCACAGTGTTTATCTCTCCACCATCTTGGACCTACTATTTTTAATAAAAGATATATTCCAAAGAAAACTTGAAAGTATAAAGCATCAATAAATAATATTCATGCATTATTTTTATTATATGTAAGCATAACTACATTTGTGACTATTATCTTAATTAAAATGAGAAATAAAACTTAGAATATATAATGTCTTTAATGTTGTAGCATATGTAGCATATGTCAAGACTTTGGTCCTTTAATAAGCTAAATAATATTCCATTGTATACATATACCATATATTGTTTATGACTATTGCAGAGACAGAGTGGAAGGTTGTTTTAAAGCATATAGTTTTTGTTTACTATTTTGTTTTTAATTTGATGTTCCCTCCCTCTTGGACAGAGCAAAGAAATGGTGAAAACATCTCCTCATTGGAAAAAGAGTTTTTCTCAGGTACCTCTTACTTCTTCATAGAGTTTAGCCACCATGTTCTTTTTTACTTCTCTTTGGGAAGATCATATATGTGCCAGCTAGGTCCTCCTCTGATCCTTGGAGATAAAAATTAACTTAAGTCTCTTAATAGCATGATTTGTAAAAGTCCAAAATTCTCCCTAAGATTGATGAGTTCCCAGGGAAATTACATATTCATAGTCTTCTCTGCCGCTTTGGCTTCTGATTCCATATATGCTGTACTACATTGACCAATATTAGCTTCTTAAGATTCTACCACATGAACACAGCAGAATTTTTAAAGACTTCAGTGGTAGAAAATAGAGGGGTTTGTATCACAAACAGCTTCAAATGGAACTATAGGCATCCTTATTTTTAAAAAGCTCTTTCACATCCCCTCCATTGTTGACAAATACTTGTTTTCATTTTGGTAAAATATACATTATACAAAATTTACCATTTGAACCATTTTTAAATGTACAGTTCAGAGGTATTAAGTACATTCACAATAGTATGCAACAATTACCACTATCAATCTCCAGAACTTTTTCATTGATACTTTGCACCCATTAAACCATAACTCCCAGTTTTCCTTTCTCTCCAGTCCTTGGCAACCACCATTTTACTTTCTCTATGAATTTGACTATTCTAGGTATCTCATATAAGTGGAATCATACAGTATTTGTGCTTTTGTATTTGGTTTATTGCATTTAACATGTCTTTAGTGTGGTAGCATGTGTAGCATGTATCAGAATTTTGGGTTTTTTTTTTCTTTAACTGAGCCATCCTACCACCTGTTGGCAGCTCAGTGGCAGCTCAACTCGGGCCGAGAATTGAACCACTGTTGCTCAGAGCTCGCACTCTTGAGTAAGCTCTTAACCAACTGAGCCATTCAGCCGGCCCAGAACTTTGGTTTTTTTATAGGTTAAATAATATTTCATTGTATGCATATACCATGTGTTATTTATCTATTCATCTGTAGATGGATGTTTGGGTTTGGGCTACTATAACAGAATAACATAGACCTTGTGGCTCATAAGCAACAGAAATTTATTTTTCACAATTCTGGAGGCTAGGAAGTCTATGATCAAGGTGACAGCAGATTCAGTGTCTGGTGAGGGCCCAATTCCTGGTCCATAGACTGCTATTATCTTGCTGGTCATTATAACGTGTAAAGGGCAAGGGACTCTTTGGGATCTTTTTTATAAGGGCACTAATACCTCATGAGCTCCACCCTCATGACCTAATCACTTCCCAAAGGCTCCACCTCCAAATAAGATTTCAACATGGAGGATGAATTTGTAGGAGGAACACAACCAGTATATAGTACCACGTATCCATTTTTTTTTTCACCCCTGGATCATCTCACTTTGTCTTTCCCTTCTCACTGCTGTAAACTATCATCTTGCTCCTCTCTCTTTGCAACAATAAAGACATTTTCTCTTTATTTTAAACAGAACAGTTTGGCCTTCTTTGAAGTTTTCATAAGGCCCTTGCCCTTCTTGGATATAAATTGTTATCTTAAGGATTAGTTAAACTAATTTTCCAAATTAATTTAGCCCTTCCAAGGATGAAGTCCTATATATCAACTACTAAAACCAAAACTTGGTTTTTGTTTTTTTTTTCTGCTTCTTTTCAGGAGTGCATAGCTTCTGGATTAAAAATGGAAATGCCAACTCAGCACATTTTCCTTTACAGTTATTGTGTGTGAATTAATGGAATAAAGATACTTACTAATTACTCTGGTCATTTTAATATAAGAAGCTATATTTATTTTTAAATAATGTGAAGCATTATAGAATTCATTAGCCAGAAATAGTAATTGAAAATCTTTATCCTCTAGAAAACAAAAATACCATGGCTATTTTAGCTCAGGGCACAATATGCATAATACTTCACAAAATGTCTAAAGTAAGACAAAAACGACCTCTGGAGGGTGTAAAAATAAATTTAGTAAAGTTTGAACTGGAAAGAATTATTTTTATTGATAACAATCACAAAAAAAGAACAAAAAAACCCAACTCTATAATCAATCGTGTTTTTCACATTACATACTTTGAATGCCTAAACAATTTGGTTTTTCCTGAGCTATGTAATGTTTTTCACAATCCTCAATGTTAGAAAGTTAGTGTTCTATCATTAACTCAAATATCTAGTCTAATTTTACATTACTACTCTTTTAAGCTGTGAACCACAGGAAAATATATTTATCCACATTGACATTTATTATCTAAAAGGGTTGTTGACTCATCTAATGGAAGAATCTGGGAGTAGATCTTGCTTCAGGCATTGATACTTTTAATTAGAAGCGGGAAAAAAAATCAAGTCTATTTTACAATTAAGTTAATATAGATAGATGAATAGATGGATAGATAGATGATGGATAAATAGGTGATATAGAAAAAATATTCAATATATAGTTTTTAAATTATTCAGACTGGAAAATGATGATTAAAGCACTGAATTGGAGGAGAAAGAAAGATTTTATTATGGATCTCTAGGGGTTTTTTCCAAGCTTAAGGTTTTATACTTTTGTGATAACACTATATATAATTCTGTCAGCTTCTACATGGTTTCCTAAGGAACAGATTATTATAAATGCTTATGGATTCTAAGACATAAGTAATAAACAGAATTCCTTAATTAATAAAAAATATAGACTCTGAGCAAGCTTCACAATTTATTTCAGGGGAAACCCACAACTATAAGGAATCTTGTAGCTGAACATATGATTATTTTGGATTGTATGTTATTCCTTTCTGAAATATTGATAAATACTGAACTTATTAATCAGTCGATATGCAGTAATGCCTTGGTTTGCGAGCATAATTTGTTCCGGAAACAAACTACTTGTATTGCAAGACATCGCTCATTTATGAAGTTAAAATGTATTAGAAATGTTTGCTCATCTTGCAGAATACTCGCAAACCATGTTACTCGCAATCCAGGTTTTACTGTATTCTTATTTCTAACAATAATTACTTTTAATCCTTTGGATATCATGATCTCATAATTCTAAAAATGGTTTAGCATTCTTTAAATATTGAATATTAGTTAATTATTTTTAGATAAATTTCAAGTTCTTATAATAATACTGATAGGGAAAAATATTTACTTTTCAAGCAAACTAAATGTGATATCTAATCATTCATGCTATTTGCCACCTGGTTCAAATATTGAAGAATAGCTCCTACTTGTCTCTAAGGTGATTCAGCAATAAAGAAGTATCATCTACTTTCTAAAAGGTCAACTAGATTATTAACTAAAAACTAATTACATCACTTATGAATTCTGTGTAATTTGCACTCAATAATTTTTGATACTAGGTTTATTAGACATTACTTTTCTTGGCTATTGTTAATTTTATAGATATGTTTATTATAATATTTATAGAAAATGAAATGTGTATTAAAATTTTAAAACCTACCACTTTTTCCAGGCTCATAAGCTAGCTAAAATGAACTTCTTTTAACTTGTTAATGAATTAGTCACATTTAAAATTAGTTGAGTTTCAATTTACAAAGAAATGTATTCTTTAACATGACTAATTCCTTTTGTGTTGCTCTAGGTTTTAGTTCAATCTTCCCTATAGTATCATTTTCATTGACTTATTTTTCAGATACTTTTTACTTCTTAGTATAAACCTCTTTTTCACACACATCAATACATTATCATTCATTTAAAGGAACATGTCTGCTTTGGTTTGGGGGAGAAAAAATTACTCAACTGTCTGCCTCACAAAGACTCCGTAATATTCATGTTTATATCAATTTTGGTGCCTATAAGGCTGTCCATAAATTATGTTCAGGTGAGTTGCCTTGTTCCATTCTTCCTCTGAATTATCTTCCAAATTAGGAGAGACTTTGAGACACTTCATGTTTTGATAAGACAAATTGTGGTAAACACCTGGTCTGCATATTCCCTTGGAATATGATGGATTTGAAAATATACACTTCCTCATGGGATGTAATAACAGCTTAGATTAATTTAGCTCCTACAGTTTACAAAGCATTCTATAAATATTAACTCATTTAATCCTTATAATAACACTGTGAAATAGACTTTATTAAATTTTGACTCATTTATATAGAATAAATTAATGGAAAAAGCATAGATTTTTTTTTTAATATTTAAAATAGGGCTTGGATTCTGGATTTTACCTCCCAATGTTTCAAAATTTCTTAGAATTTTATTGTTTCAGTTTCTTCGTCTTGAAAATGGGAATAAATACCACCCAATGACAAAATTGTCAACCAAATTTTATTAGAAAATATAATTATAGAAAACATAATTATAGGTACCATTTATCATGAATTTATTAGGTGCAGGCACTGTGCTAAGACGTGCTTTTTTCTATGCCTCATTTGATTGTTGCCACCACCATGTGAGGTAAATTATAAAATAGCCTATCTTTCTGTTCTGGTTACCATATTCTAGGTACAGTTCTAAGTGCTTCCATGTATTAACTCAGTTAATAATCCCAAAATATTGCAAATGAGTCATACACCTTTGTTGTCATTAACATTTTACAGGTGAGTCACCACTGGAATTTATGAAAGAATAAAGAATTTATGAAACTAACCCAGATCCCATGGCTATTTAGAGGTGAAACCAAATTTCAAATTTAGAAAGCCTGGCTTGACTCCATATTCTTCACCATGTTTACTGCTCTCTAGTAAAGAAATCTCCCAGCAGGGCATAGTAAACAAAGTTAGTGGCCAATAAAAGCTGCTCTTCTCTTTCCCTTCCCTCCCCAGTTTACAAGTAAAGAAACTGAAAAAAAAAATTAAGCAAGCTACCAAAGATCACACTAGGAAAAGTGAAGCTAGACTCAAACCAGCCTTATATTTAAGTTTAGGGTGATGTTTTATTCCCTTCCCTACATCAGAGCTGCCTTACGCACATCCGTGTGCTGACATAACTCAGGCTGTAGCAGACAATTGTCTTGATTATATACATTGTAGTTTTTCTGAAAATACCCTCAATTCAGAACATTTTCAAAATCAAATTTCTTCTCACATCTTATATGCCCTAGACAGAAATCCCACAAAAAAATGTTAAAATCTCCAGTCTTAGAAGTTCTTAAAGCTATATGCACACACCCCTCACAGTAATGGGCTATTTCTCAAGTATTTATGCAGGTTATTAAGGCCAATATTGAAAAACCCTTAAAGGGCAGACATAAATTTTCAAAACAGTGATTTGAATGATAGTACTTTTCTTATGTATTAAACTACTTTCACATAGGAACTGCATCGTAAACTTGTTATCTAATTTTATTTATTTTCTGTAGGAAAATAAATGAGCACTCTGAGGTTGGAGAGCTACTTTACAGGACCAGAACTGAATTTTCAAATTTTATTCTACAACTTTTTGTATTATGTATTATAATTGTATAATACAATTATAATATTATATATTATAATTGTATAATACAATTATATGTAGTATTATACAATTATACATATATGTAGTATGTAGTATTATGTATTATAAGTGTATAATACAACAATTTGTATTATACAAATTGTATTATGGTTAGCTTGATTAAGATAATCTCTCCCAACCCCCAGAATGAGCCACTTGAAAACAAGGGTAATGTCTTGTTTGTCTTTGCATATCAAAGGCTTTTCTTACCTGTCCTTACCTGCCTTGTTCTAATTTCAGTCATAAACTGCAATGCTCACCTCTGTTCCGAAATTTATGCCCTCTTCACTTCAAGTACCACCCTCTATCAAATGTTCTCTCTCTCTCTCTCTCTCTCTCTCATGCCTTCACCTGGTTCTCCCCTAAAGCTTGAAACATACTGTGCTCTGTTTATATTAAAAAGCAGTAACAGGCAAGTCACATGCCTCCCTCAGCACTAAGTTCTCCTTAGTGGGCACACTATTTTTTTTCTTTCAAAGCCAACACTCATAAAAATAATCCCTCCTTCTGATCACCACTTCTAACACGTTTATTGTCCAACACACTACAGTCTAATTCACCAGTCCAATAAAACTGCTCTAATTATGATTCCGTGGTTACTTGTAACCACATTCTGCCTCCATTAGATGGATGAACACTATTCAATCTTTATTACTGATGTTTGAACCAGTCAATACATAACAACATTCTCTTTCACGTCTGAGCTCTGAAACAGTTTAGAAATCAAATACGGGTCAGGGAAAATGGAGATTTAAATGTCAGCATTATCACGTATACCTAAGTTGAAGGACATGGATTCTGTGTGCAGTCAAATAGACTTTTTAACACTTCCAAGAATCAAACATACCCCAAGCTCTTAGCCTCCTTCACAGAGGCAAGCTCTTTGCCATGGTCGTGAATGGAAGGTAAGGGGTGATATCGGCAGGTCCCTTCTTCCAGCTCACCCTTCTGATGAGTCACTTTTCTCCGGAGAAAAAAAACGCCAGGCAAGGTACTTTAAGAGCAGTTTCTTTACATAGAACCATGAGGCCAGGGATAAAGGAGGACTCATTGTAATGCCTTTCCTACCTGAGCTCTTTGTATATGGGACAGAATTATCATATGCTCACCATTAAACTTCTCTTCCCCCTAGGCCTCGGTGATGGCCATTTTATTCTAATTTCTAGCATACAGCTTTTGCTATTTTTTGTCAAATTCCTTCATGAGTTTTTATATTTAACTTTTTAAATGAGTTGTTCTTTAAGGTTTCATTCTTTATTTTCTCTGTATACATTATATATTGTCCTCGGGTCATTTTCACCTAATCATCAGTTAGCTCTTGTTTTTGTGGTCTTGATTCTAGAATAAGCATCCCTAGCCCAGGCCTCTTTTCAGGGCTTAAAATCCATAAATTAAATGATCTATAAAAATGCTCTTGGGAATGTCTGATAAATAATCAGTGTCTATCCTTGAACTTGTCATCTTTCTCCTGAAATTGCTTCTACAGTTAACAGCACTAAAACTCACATGATTGACCACTATAGAACCTCAAGCATTGTCCTTTTCTACTCACTCTTTCTTACCTACAAGTCTAAGATTTTCAATGTGTCAGAGATTTTACCATCCTTTTATGCTTTTTTTCAGAATTTTAACTCAGGTTTTTATTTTCACTTTGATTGGTACAGCATCTAATTTTGTGTTTCATTTCCCTCTAATCAGTTTTCCAAATGATCAACACAGTAAACTTTTCAAATGTGAACCTGACTTTACTGTGTCCATGCTCACTGCACTAAACCTCAAGTATTTTGGCCCAAAACATGGTCAATCAGCTGATAAAAACAAGTTGGTTAATCACATAATTTTATTTAAACTAAAATTTGGTTGAATGTTTCAAGTATTACACCCAAATATGTACTATGGGGCTGTTTTTAACTTATTTATATGATCTGAGCATTTTTGTCTTTATGAAAGTGTTCTCCAAATGAATTATTACTGTTTCACACTATATATAACTGCAAAATTTGAAAACAATATCAATACCTTAAAATAGTAAAAATTGTAGAAAACTTAAGTGCTTAATGATAGGTAACCGGTTGAATACAATTT
>NW_017733054.1:19459-21605 GCF_001890085.2 Hipposideros armiger | reverse complement strand
TATTTAGATTCATTAGAAACAGAGAAGTTTTGTTTCAAAGAAGTTTTGTTTCTATGTACTTTTTTCAAGTGTATTCTGTAATGTTGCCAAAACTTAACTTCTCTAGGATAAATCAGAACTAACAAGGATTTAAACCTTCATCTGGGGAGTTAAACGGACACTGATGTTATTCCTGTAATGGCTGATAAATGAGGTGGCAGCTGTCACCAACAAATCTCTCTAATGCTTTAGTGCAGTGTCTATTCAGCAGCTGAAAACAAGACACAGCTTGAAGCTCATAATGGCTGCCAAAGTTTCATGGCCTTGATATTGCCTTTGTCTTTGAAAGACAGAGTTTTCCCCAGGCTTGGTCAGTAAGAGAAACACAGTTTTGTCCTTTCTACTAGACAGAGTCAAAGCTGCTTTCTTTGAAGTGGACATATTACCCTGCTCAGAGAGGGGTACATCTCAGAAAGACATTCTCATCAAAGGGGAATTATAGTTTTTGATCAAATGCATCATCAAGGTCAAACGTGTTACAGACAAAACAGAGAAAAAGAAAACGACACATATATTGGATGCCAAATATTCCCTTAGTAAAATTACTCTGTTTCTGAGTATTTGAAAATTTAGGGTTATATTGTTAAAACCAAACTAAGCATTTTACACACATAACGGCTCAGTGTCTATATTTGTTTTTTCCTTCTTAAACAAGATTGTACATTTTTTTTTATAGAGGAGAAAATTATTGCCCATGTATACATAGTGTAAGCCAGCACTCTATCTTCTGAAATGTAATCATGATGGCATTTTCACCTTTCTTTTGAGAATTTTTGGCTCTGACATGAGAGAAACTTAAGTGTATCAAGACTTTTATCATATATTTTGTTGAGGCAGCTTTGTGTTTTGTATCAAAAATAACTTTGATTGTTGGATTAAACACTTTAAAGCTTTCTTCAGTAAAATTTTGATTTCCCTAGATTCTTACACTTAATTAGAGGAAACAAGAGCAATTGGAAGAGTTGAGGAATATGGTGCTAAGTGCTTGAAACTATGAGTGCAGCCCCATCCTTGAAAGTAATAGCAAGGAAAATATGGCTAGAGAGAGAACCAGATTGAATGAGGTTCCAGTGTCTATTTTAAAATGAAAATCTTTGGGCTTATGCTGGGAAGAGTTATTTGATAAGATCTTTCCCTATGAAAGTTTCTTTTATTCATTTACTAGTGAAAATCATTCGGTAAACTGTAGTAAACCATGAGTTAAAAGAAAGGTCTCTGTGTAGTATTATATCACCTGAGATTCTTATAACTCTCTTCAAGGAGCAGCAATTTATCCAGAAGACTTGAGTTCCAAGATCTACTTTTATATTTTCTTCTACCATAAATAGAGATAGTGCAAGACTAAAATAAAGTTTGTTTTATTTACAAAATTCTCTCTGCAAGCTATTTTGCCTTTTATCTCTATCTCTAGTCATTAAATATTCTTTATTCACTTATCTCAAACAATTTATATCATAGTCCATTTTCTTTAACTTAAGCTATTTAAGATTTGTCCTTCCCATTACACAAATATCTTCCATATATGTATATATATATATGAATATCTGCCTGGGGCAAGATCTTTCCAAGGGGTTTAACATACCCATTAATTCCCTTGATTAATTTTTTAAGTTAAGAGTTCAGCCTCCATGCTAAGAAACTTCAGTATGTCAATATACCAAAAGTCAACATGTCATTCAGCTGTCAGGGACATATCCACATTTACCAAGCTCACAAGATTACTATATAAAACCAGAATGATCCACTAAAAATAAGATGTAGCCACACCCACAGATAATACCTAAGTTAGCATGTATGTTGTACATTCAATTGGTCAAGTCCTATCGCTTATAACCCCTAAATATTCTGTCTCTCTATATTGCTATACCCTTCAAACTTGTGTTTCTGAGTCTTTCTCTGCATGGAACATTCTTTAGAGAGAGATTTCTAAATTGAACTTTGATAATAGAACTCTCCTACTTAAAAACGTTTAATACATTCACACTATAACCAGGATAACACCTATGTTCCTTTACTTAGTTTTCCATAGACCAGAGTGATTTGGATTCTCTCTACCTTCCCTAGCCTTATCTTTCACAAGTCCCCATGTCTTTGGCACTCTATTGCA
>NW_017733054.1:3745-13859 GCF_001890085.2 Hipposideros armiger | reverse complement strand
AGACTGAAGAACAAAACGACAGCAACTTGTCTGTTCCCCTTCCCCCAATTCCCCAGCGCTGTTCCCATCCCCCCAATTCCCCAATAAAAATCTTGAAAAAAAAATTTTACAGTGTTTCTAAAGGAAATAATAATTTGAGCACATAATGAAGTTAAAACTATGTGCAATAAATAAGGTTTCTTTCTGCTTAATTTTTCCCTTTCTTTTATAATGGTAATAAATGTATTGTTTTGAAGAAATATATCATTTTTCATAAAGTTATCACATAATTGGGAAAAGCAGACAAAAGTGGAATGCATTAAAGCAGCCAATATGCCACAATTCAAAAATAACATTGATTACATTTTGTGAACATATTTCAGTATTCTAAGACTGCCTGTGTGTTTGTGTGGTGTATGGAGAGAGAGAAAGAGAGATGGTGGTGGGGACAGAAAGGGAAAGAGAGGGAGACTTGTATAAGAATGGTAAGAATGGTATCATAATATTTAAGATATTTATAATAGCAAAACATTGAATTTATTTTATAGAATAGAAATTTGAAGTATAATTGTTTAGATAATGCTTTTTTCATTAACATGAATAAATTTATACAATGTCTATTTGAGATTAAGTGAAAAATTATCAACCCTGTGAAGGGGACAAAGATTTATTTTTAAAAACCATTTCAATGAATGATAGCATAGATCAACTCCTTTCCACCAACTATTAGGCAATTGGCAATTTTACATTTTCCATCTCTTCCATACTACCCAACACTCAATTTGTTTTTTGTTTTTTTTTGCTTCAATTATGTTTACTTTGTCAAAGGTAATTCACTGAAATTCAATCCTAAAGTAATTTTCTTATGAAAGTGATTTTTTTTTTACATAGATTTTTATAATCACTGTTCCATTATCTTTGTGCATTAGGCCCCTCTTGCTGTAGAGGAGTCTGCTGCCAGCCTGATGCATGCCCNGTGCTATGCCTTGGGAGATAGTTCCCATCCTCTCAGTCTTTTCTCTAAGATTGCAGCTCAAACGGCTGTTTATCATTTTGTCAACTGGCATCTTCTGAGCAGTATGTTATGTGAAAAGACTAATGGATCCCAAAGTTATGTACCCACAGCTGAACCTTATTTGCTGTAAAGCAGATCACTACTTTTAATAAAATATTATATTATAAATATAAAATATTGTTTTTAATAAAATATAATACAGGATTCTATGTTGACGAATCAAACACTGGGTTAGCTTTCTGAAAGAGTCCTGGCTGGGGCCCTGCGGGAAGGATGAGCAAATTCATACTGAGAACATGTGTTGATTTCTGTTGTGAAGACTTTCTGTCCTTTGCAGGATAAATGGGTTCAACTTAACCAACCTGTCACCAAGTGACTAGTTGGTTTTCTTTGGGCATGCTGCCATTATTGGTCTACAATGTTGAGAATTTTAGTCATTTGGTAGCAGTAGTAACTAAATTACCCTTGGTGAGTGAGAGCTTTCGCTGTTCAACCTATTTATAGAGTCCATTTCTACAACCACGGGCAATTGTATTAGTATTGAGGAGAATCATGACAGTGTTTGGCTGATATTAACTGCACATAATTATGTCCACTTAGCTGTTTGATAAGTCTTCAATGGTGGATGCTTTCTAGAGATTGTTACTTATAATACAAAGATTTTCACACTTTGTGAACAATATAATGGATCTATTTATATGCCTCTCTCAAAGAATTATTGTACTTATTCTCAATTTTCCAATTATTTTTTTCTTCCAGACCCCTGACCAACCAACCACGCTATTTGCCCCTGTGCACTAATCACTGTATATTCTTGCCTCATGCCACTTGTCTTTCCACACAAAGTGGATGACCAGATATACTTCCCAAAGCTCTAGCATTTGGGAAGCTTTTCCCTCACTGCTGCTTTTTAGGTGCTGTGGTATTGAAGAAATTGCATGCTGCATCTACATCTGAGCTGATTATTTTGTGAACAAAATCAGCCTTCTTTCTCCTCTATCAGTTGATCATTAGAGATATCCCCTTCTTCACATGTGTGCATAAGCACGAGTTAAGGACAAATGCAGAAGAGATGATATTATGGCCTCTGGGCCATCTGCTCATATCTTTAGTTGTGCCTTCTGACACTATTCTTGTCTAATCACAGATGTACATTTTATCTTATGATAAATTGTTGTTGGGCTGGCATGAGTTTATCACTTTGAGTATCTAACATAACCCAGATTGTAAAAAAGAATTCTAGCGTCATGGTCCCTATATGTCCTATAATCAGACATTTCTTCTCTACCAAGACCCAGTAGGAATCCAAGACCTATTATTTGAATTGTATATTCTCTGCTAGAAAGGTCGTGGTCATGCAGGTGACTTGTTGGGAAATACTCTTAGGAATAATACCTGTAAAAGAGTGACAATGCAAGACTGGGCAGAGAAAGAAGTTAAACTGATAAAATTCAGTACTGACCTCAGCTAGCTCTCAGGGACCGCTGAGGCTGACATGACTTTTTAGCAATATTCCAAATTGAGGTAAGTGCTCTGGTCTTTGTACCCATGCATTGACTCATTATCAGAAGCTGACTTCCCCTAATGAGGTTTTACTCTTAGACAAAGCATTTCCCAGGAATGACTCAGCTATGCAAGCTGGCTAAGTAACTTCCTGGATCCTGAGGGAGAGAGCTGAGTGGTGCACCAAAATTTTGCTACATGTTTTGCTCCTAAATAGTCACTTTTTAGAACATTGATAGGCTCAAAGATGAAGAATAAACTTCACTCTCCACATTTCTTTTTGTCCTTCTTTCTATTGCCTTTTTAAAGTTCTGTGCATGACATGAAGCTATGTAAATATTTCAGGAGTTGCATCTTTTAAATATCCAAATTTCTGACCACACATATTAAGAAACTGCTTCCAAAGGAAACCAGTGAGGGACTAGAGGAAGCCAGATGAGAAAGGGAAAGAACCCCAGCAAGATTATGCTGTCCCACAGAGGGTAGTTTTATTCATCCTGAAGGATGACATTCGTGTAAATTACAGCTCATGTGATGGAATTTCAAATTGCCACACCCTGCAGTCATTGGGTAACTGGGTCATCAACTTCCAGGCTTCCAGCTCTCTGTCGTGAAGGCAAACAGGTCCATGAGTACACTAGAGTACTCTATACAGTACACTAGAGAAATTCACAAATGTGGACCAGAAGAGGCAAATGGCATACCAAAAAGGAGAAGGGCACATTGAAAGAGCCAGGGGATAAGAGGGAATCTGCACTGAACACCAACAGTGTCAGCTACAGAGAGTGGTATGGGAATATCCTCTTTAAAAATAATAGTTTATAGCCCAAACTATCTATTTTTTTCTTTTTCTTTTCTGTTTTTTGTTTGTTTACTCTCTAGCATTTAGAAGTATTAGAATATGTAATTATCCCCCTTTTTCTATAGAAGAAAATATCCCCCTCCTTTTGCTTAGAATGCTTTACTTTTTACTTTCTTTGAAGCTGATGCAGAAAATTAATACTATTTTGTATGAATCTGGTTTATTAATTTGGGAAATTAGAGAACACCCCTGAGATATTTAAGGTGCCAAAATGTCAAGTAAAGTCCTGAACTATTTGGAAATATTTCAGTTTTTATGTGAAATAAATAAGACACCAGGAGCTTGCAAAAGAAGACGAGATCTTTGAGAATAGTCACTGTTAATTAAGGGAGAATTTTGCATTCATAGGCTAATTCTCCCATATTTCTCACCAACATCTTCTCTGTTTGACTTAGGATGTCTCTTATTATAGTACTTGGAGTAGAATAAAAATTAAAATAAGGCAATGAAATATTGAAATGAGAAAGAGGTGGTGTGTGTGTGTGTGTGTGTGTGTGTGTGTGTGTGTGTGTGTGTGTACGGGTGCACCTGCAGGATCTATATACATTTTAGCCAAAACGTAGTTGTTTGAACCAAGTGGGAGATTTCATAGCTGTGTTTCATTAGGTAGCAAACATCAGAGCATTAATAAGATATTCTATTAATTTGCAAGTCAAACTAGACCTAGCTTCTCTTTTTTATATATTTTCAAAGGTCCTTTGATCCTCAAAGGTAGGGTGGGGTCCTGATACTTTTATCAAGATAAAGAAAANCCTCCCCTTTCACCTGGCTAGCTATCTTCTCTGCTCACCTTAATGGAATTCCTTCCAATAAGTATTCTCTGATCCCACTTTTAAATATGTAAATATATTACATGTCCCTGACATACATTTACCATAAGATGCTGAATTCTCTTGTCATAGCACTCATCACGCTTTATTGCAAGTACTTGCTTAATTGTCTGTGTTCCTCACTGAAGTGTGGGGACAATGGCTGTCTTGCTTATTTTTTGTTATTTATTATAATTTCCAGCATTATGAAACTCTCTTAAAATATTGCTGAGCGAAAAGAGAAACACTTTATGTCTGTTTCTGAATTTACAATGGTAGTTTTAACACCCCATGAGAGAGAATCTAAAATTTGGTATAAGAAGTACATGTTCTCTTTATAATAATTGGACTTCCATGGTGATTCAAATCAGAATCAAATCTAGAGATTGGACAGTAAATATGTCAAGGAGATGAAGGTATCTTTAAAGACATCGAGGTAAGATAGCCTGAAGCTTCTATCTGGCCATGGATTCATTGCAACTGCGAGTACCAAACATGTCAGATCTGGCTGAAGTGTTCTGTTCCCTCAATAGTATTTGAGAAGGGCCAAGGGAAAGTTTACTTCTGTGATTCCCTCTCTCACATGCTTTCTATCCCAATAATTGCTAAATCCACCTTCTAGCTGACATGTTCTTTCTTTAAATATATTGAAATTATGGTTCTATTCTCTGAGGAAGCCTGTTTTATAGCACCAGGAAGCTAGAAAGGAAGCTATTCTTTGCACTTGAACTGACCAATGCATATACAAAATAAATAGTTGCTGAATAAATTAATTAGAGGAAACAAAAGCCATTGGAAGGAAGAGTTGAGGAATATGATGCTAAAGATACAGCCATTGTTGATAATAATGGAATGAGTACTTTAGGTGAGTAGATCTGAAATGATCTGTGATTCAAAATCACATGGGGAGTTTTGTAAAAATACTGATGGCTAATCTCCATTCTTGGAGATTTTCATTCAATAAATAATAAAATGATCAAGGAATTTATGAAACTTAACAAGCTTTAAAAAGACAGATTCTTTGATTTCTTCCTTTTCTTCCTTTTTTTAATGAATGTAATATCCAGGTAGTAGACATGGGACATTTTCACTTTTATAATCTTATTATAAATGTTGAAAAACAGATTTTAATGTTTGTAGTACAATGTATGTGTGTGGATATTTATTTGTAAAAATGCATGTGAATAGATCATGATTATTCCCACAATGTAGAAAAAGCAAAGTTTGTGTGTTCCTAAAGGCTTCACTCTAATCTCATCTTTATTGGAAACACATTCTTATCAGACATTTCACAGAATACTTAATTTAAAATTCTACAAAACACATCAACATATTGCATTGATTTGAGGACTCTAAAAACTAGAATGTGCAAAATTTTCAACTTGACTGAAGACAGTTTTAATTAAACTTTATAGCTTTAAGCAACAATTTCCATAGATTTTCTTTATAATGAGTACATAGATATTTATATAAATCTTCAAGTTAGTAAAATTATGACAAAAATAAAGTTTTACCTTAATAAAAATACAAGTGACTTGACTTGGTTACTGAAGAGTTTTCTACCAGGTACAGGTTATATATACTAATATTCAGGGTTTTNTTTTTTCTCACAGTTCTTGAGGCTAGATTTCCAGAAAGTAGGGCCAGGCTTCCTCTGAAACCTGTGGGGAAGAATCTTTCCGTGTCTCTGCCAAGCTGCTCGAGATGGCCTTCCATCCTTGGCAATGCTTGGTTTGCAGCTGAATCTCTCCAGTATCTGCCTCTGCCACCCATGGTGTTCTCTTTATGTGTCTGTTTCTTCTTTCTACTTATAACCCCAGATATATTGCATTCAAGGCCCACTCAACATCAGTATGACCTCATCTTACCTCAACAAATTACCCCTGCAATTACCTCGTTTCCAAATAATGCCATGTTTTGAGACACTGGGAGTTAGCGTTCAGCATATCTTTTCCGGGGACACAATTTAACTCATAACAATAGTAAAGCACAGATCAAATATGTACATAAACTCAAGCACGAGATCAGCCTAAAATGACATCTTAAGTGTAACAAGCATAGTTCATTCCATTGGGTGATGCAAAAGAGGTAATGGCACCTTATCATGACTTTAAAATCAAGTAAACGAGTCAGAAGTCTGGAAAACAAACAAACAACAAAAAATAAGTGAAGGGACTATTTCTAGACAACTAAACACCATATCACAATTCTTCCCAAAAAGCAGTTATAATGGTAAGTGCTCATTTGAATTCATGGGAAATAATATGGCATCATTTGGTTTTCTAATTTTTTCAGCATGATGCATATGGTATATTTATAGAGTTCGCTGCAACTTAGTGGAATGGGCAGCACCTGTGACATTCAGACAACAAGCGTGCAGCCCTCATTAGGGCATGCTGTTTCCTGCTGCCAGTGGCTCAGTTGATGACCTGTGTAAATAATTCACTGTTAGTAATTTCTGATCAACATGTGGTCCCTGAGTATTTTAATACATACTGCCAGAATGCATTAACATACAAAACAATTTCTTTTTCCATTAGCTCTCAGACAGGAGCCACTTAATTTACACACCAAGATAAGGTATTGGAAGCCTTTAATAATTACTCTTTTTGATCACTGCAGTGGCCTTTATGAACCCTTCAGCATAGAATTTTGGGGTAGGGGAGTATTTATTTTTAACAACAGATTTTTTTTTGAAAAATTTAATAGATTTTACATTATGAGGCCAGACAATTAACTTCCCGAACTCATCCTAGAAAAAGTGCTACATACCTCTTTGCTGAATATCATAATGGTCACCTTCCAAATACCCCCCTTGGGAAGCTATGCACAGATGCCAATACCTAGTCCACCCTTCAAAGCAATTTTGGAAATCTTTTTCCAGAATGGCCATCAGAGCTGTCATCATATTACCCACGATGTCCTGAATGTCATGAAAATATCTTCCTTTCAATATCTCCTTTATCTTTGGATAAAGAAAGAAGTCATTGGGGACAAGATCAGGTGAGTAGGGAAGGTATTCCAATACAGTTATCTGTTTACTGGCTAAAAACTCCCTCACAGACAGTGCCAAGTGAGCTGCTGCATTGTCGTGATGCAAGAGCGATGAATTGTTGGCAAAAAGTTCAGGTCATCTAATTTTTTCACNATTTTCACAATGACATTATATGCTCCATTTTGAATCTTACAGGTTTTATTTTATTTTCTGTCATTTCAAGACTATATTGAGGAGTTGTTGAACTAGTTTTCTCATCTTGAATGTTTCAATAAGTCTATAAAATTTTATTTAATTCTCAAATAATGTTTCTCTTTCTTTCATTCAAAAGGATGTTTTAAAATGTACCAGACTTTTGTCTAGGTTCTGACACATAAAGAGGTTGGAAGTTGTCACTTCTATCTTTACAAAAATAAAAACCTGGGCACGATGGAAATCAATCAGTTTTCTTGGATTCATCAAAGGACTGATGTCAGGGCAAACAACCACCCCAAAATCTGGAAAAGCCAAAAGATACAGCAACTGAGATCAGCTTACTTGGAAGAGAAGTCCCTAGAGCTATCACCTGAAGGAAGCAAGAATAAAAAACAAATCAGCTTTGTCTAAAGAAGGATGATGACAAGAATTATGGCATGTTCTTTGTCAAAAATCATGCAGTCAAGTAGAGAATGGAATCAAATATGTAAAAACAAAGCCGCTAAATTAGAATCTTACATCCAGCCAAATTATTGTCAAAAAAGTAAAGTATAAATAAAGACTTTTTCAGGAAAACAAAAACTGGAGAAATTTGTTAACTTATCATGCAAAAAATGTTAAATGAATTTCATCAAGCAGAAGAAAAATATTGTAAGTGGAAAACTTGGATCTACATAAAGATAGGAAGAATATATGAAAGAAGAATAAATGAAGGTAAAATAATATCTTTTACTTTTCTTAATCTTAATAAAACTAAAAGAACTATATCTTTAAAGTAATAATAACAATGTCCCAAGAGATTATAACATATGGATAAGTGTAATGAATAACAGCAACTGTTATTATATAGCATGATATGCTTCTGATAAGGGGTAGAAGCTAGGAATTAGAAATGTTTGGTTATAAGGTATCTTCACTACACATAATTTGGTATAGTGTTATTTGAAGGTGGACTTTGATTATTTTAAAATATGTATTGTAAACTCTAGGAAAATAATTGGAAAAAATGGTTGATTCTGAGATAAGGGCAGCAAATATATAAGATATGCCTTCAGCATCTTGCAGTGCCAGAAAGTAAGAAACTGCTGAAAGATAAAAAATAAAAAAAACAAACACACAGTAACATCAGTATATAAAAGGAACACAGAAGCCAACTGAAAGATCTCCCAGTGGCTAAAACTGGAACAATTTGAACAAAAATATAAATAAAATTGTATGGAATTATAATAGAAAGTATAAAATAAATATCCATGAATCCATTATGACAGAAGGAAATGATTTAATAAATACAAATAAAATATGAATATGGCCAGCCGAGTGGCACGTTGGTTAAGAGCTGGCTTGGGACGCCAGCTCTGAGCAGCAGGGCCCTGGTTTGGATCCCACATTAGGGCCAGTGACACTGCTCCCTCTACAGCTAAGATGGTGAACAACAGCTCGACCTGGAGCTGGGCTGCTGTAAGCTACCGTGAGCAGCCGCAGCCTGTGTAAGCTGCCAATACCACCATGAGCGGCCATCAGAGGCCGGCAACTGATCTGCCTCACCTGGGAAGAGCTCAAAGATCACAATACCAACATGGGCCAGTGAAGCAAAGTCCTCCACAACTAGACTAAAGAACAAAAGGACAGCAACTTGTCTGTTCCCCTTCCCCAATTCCGCAACGCTGTTCCCCTCCCCCAATTCCCCAATAAAATCTTTAAAAAAAAAAGGAAGAATAGACATGTCTCTTGAACCAAAAAATGCAAATAATTCATATAGGTGCCCACTTTTCCTTTAAGAAGGTAGAGCCAAACTCAGTGTTTTTTCCCTCTAACCCATCTAGCTAGAAGGTTGTTTAACATATTAATTTTCAGTTTTAGATTTGTAGATCAGCTCTCTTTAAATTTTTTTTTTTTGGTCCACTAAATTTACTTTGAGCTGTACTATTTCCTCCTCTCTACTATTTATTTTGTTGCCTTAAAAAATTATTTTTTAGTGTTTTGTGCTTAATTTACTAATTTTCTTTCTTGCCTTTTAACAAATTTTCTCCTCAGCACTATTTTATTTTCATCCTGTATCTAACCTGTTTTGGTGTACTAATTTTTCAGCTACTTTAAAATATTTAATAATGTCCATTAAGATTTCTTAACCCATAATTATTTGAGTGCTTTTGCTTTCCAAACTTTTATTTAGAGTTTTCATTTTTTTCACTATCTTTAAGTGTTCATCTCTAATTTAATTGCATTTTCATTATATGTTGTCTATATTGTATTATTTGGAATTTCTAGACTTTATTATAATATTGAACAATTCATGTACAAGTTCCATGTGTGTTTTAAAATTTGTTTTTCTATTTATTAGGTGTATGTCTTTACATTTCTCACTTAGGTCACATTTTAAATTATTTTGTTCAAATATGCCATAAGTCCACATAACGAGGAATAACTTATGTCTTCTGAACTTTAAACCACATGAATATAATACAATTAAAAATAGATAAAATAGATAAGGTAAAGAAAGTTCTGTCACGTGGAAGAATGGAAACTTGAAACTGAAAAAAAATGGATTCATAAATAGAAGGACATTTTTTTTTAAATATCTGAACTTGTGCCTGAGATTCTTGTTGACCAAATAGCCCTTTTTATGTTATGGTCATTATTATTTCAAGAAGGAAGAGTAAGGGAATGTAATAAATGGAAAAGAATACTGTCCTAGAAGTTGAGGTCATGGGCTCAAGCCCCACGGCTTTCATGAATCAACTATTTGAGCAAATCAA
>NW_017733054.1:0-800 GCF_001890085.2 Hipposideros armiger | reverse complement strand
TATTATAATTTTATTATATTATATATAATACAGTTTTATTTTCTTAAAATGTGTGTACTTTTTTGGCACCCTCTGTATATATATAATATATATTATATTATAATATTATAGTATGCTATAATATATAATATATAATGTATTATATAATACTACTAAAACTATAAACATCAAAAATAGGTATGACTAATTTTGCAATAGTTCTTATATAGAGCCCATCTAGTCTGAACTATTTATCAAATAATAAAGCAAAAATGAAACTAGGAAGGTTATCAAACTGATGATCCACAGGCTGAATTCTGTCCACAGGTGCATTTTAGAAAGTGATTAAAAAAACAAAAACAAAAAACTCCCTAGTCAAAGGTTAAGCATCAATCATTAACAGCATAAATGCAGTAGTGTTTGCACTCTGTCGTTTCCCACATGCAAAACATTGGCTGTAACAGAGAGCAATTGCTCCCCTTGCAAAGGGACAGGCTTCCTAGACCAGCTTAGTCTGAGTTATCCAGTTACATTACTTTCTGGCCTATGAACGTATCTGAGTCTTGTACCCCATGCATGGCAGTTTATTCAGCCTCTGTACTGCTTTAGGAGCATGGTTATAATCTCATGATCACTTAGTTATCTGTGTAATTGCCAAATTACCAGGGGCAGTGCACTCTCTAACTCAGGGTTTTCTTTCTCACTTTAGATCTGATCTTTTTTTTTTTCCCCTCACTTCCCTGAGCATGTTCCCAAGATGAAACCATACCTAACTTGAGCTAAACTGTTTTTATAAATCTCCTAACTTGAGAATAAAGAAA
>NW_017733053.1:144740-145673 GCF_001890085.2 Hipposideros armiger | reverse complement strand
TTATATATATATATATATATATATATATATATATATATATATATATATATATATATAACATCATATATATATGATGTTAGAATATATTTTCTAATAGTTAAGAATAGATGTTTGGCTTAAGAAGAGAGATTAGATGTCTAGCTTTCTGTATTCACAGTTATATCATCTATGTATAAAGTTTCTGAAAAAAGATAAAATCAACATATCAGAGTTCTCTGTATTAAACACAGACATGATTTGCTCTGAAATAGCTAAATAATGTTAAACCTTTTAGAAAGAGAAATGAAAATGCCCCTGAGCATCTTACAATGTGTAATTTATATCTTCATCCTGAAGTGCACATCCTTGCAATTTGCTTTCTTAGAGCTATAATTGATGTATAATAAACTGAATATATTTAATATGTACAATTTGATTAATTTTGACACATGTATTCATGGTGTAAGTGCGCATCACAATTAAAGTAATAAATGTATATATGACCTCCAAAAGTTTTCTTGTGTTTTTGCTTTTTGTTTTGTGCGTGTGTGTGTTAAGAATACTGAAGATGAAATCTTCCCTCTTAACAAATGCTGAAGTGCTTGATCAAGCTACTCTACCAATTGTTAATTATAGGCATATGTTGCACAGATCTCTGGAACTTATCAATCTTGTATAACTGTAACTTTATACCAATTGAACAACTCTCCATTCCCCTCCCCCACTGCTTGGCAACCAACACGCTATTTTTTGCTCATATTAGTGTGACTATTTCAGATAACTGATCTAAGTGGAACCATGCAGCATTTGTCCTTCTATGGCTGACTTATTTCACTCAGCATAATGTCTTCCAGGTATCTCCATATTGTAGCATATCACGGGATTTCCTGCTTTATTAGGCTGAATAAAATTCCATTGTATGTATATACCACATACTCTTTATTCATTTATCTA
>NW_017733053.1:141050-143210 GCF_001890085.2 Hipposideros armiger | reverse complement strand
CGCTCTTGCAACTGGTATGTAATAAGTAATAAGTGAAGTACTACTTAGTTATACTTCACATGCATGATTTAGTCTAAAAATTCATAAACTACAAAATTACTTTAAGATTATTTTATATTTGACATTTAACTAGCTTAGCTTACTTTTTCAAGGGTAAAGTAAAAAGTAAAGTTAAAAGTAATGATTTTATTGTAGTTTCCTTTATAGATGGTTAAAATATATTCATATTGGAAGAATATATAGAAAACGTTATGTGTTTATATTGTTTTGAGTGTAGGACTAGTCAACCTATTCCTGAAACACTGAATAGAAATGAAAGCCAGAATTAAGATTTTTTAGGAACAATGCAACATGCTCTATTTGGAAGGAAGAACAACTTCCATTTGCTTTCATTTGACAACGGTCTGGCTTCCAATTCATTACTCCCTTTCAGATTTGTCTCCCTCACTGCTCATTGCTGCTCCCAAAGCAGTAGTAATGCCTGTGCCATGTTTGCAGTGGAATGACACCGTTATTGCCTCCAGAACTCCAGCTCCTTGTAGAAGGTCCCATTTTCAGACACTGCTCCAACTATTGTTTATCATAAAGATATTTTTATCTTTGATCTCACTGTTCCCCAAATATTTTATTCAAAGAGCTAAGTTTAGTTTTTGTTCACTCTTTGTTGTGGATCTTTCTACCAGAGAGAGGCACAGGCTTAAGTTTGATAATGACTGTATACTAAGATAGAAGACCAACTGAATACTAGCTACTGAGGATCTTAGACTCATTCCTCTGAGGCCTGCACCTTCCATTTCCTTGAACCAAATCTGTGCTTTGTTTGAGCTTTTCCCATATAATGAGTCATTGCTGAAAGGCTCTTTCAATTGTTCATGTCTGAATTGTCACCATAGTGAACTAGTGAGCATCACAAGTTCTCTAAAAATTCATATTTATTTCTATTTCTATCTATATTTATCTATACCTCTATGTATATGTATCTATCTATACCTAGCTATACTATATCTATATCATCTATCTATATCTCTCTATATATAAACATTCTTGATAAACAATGTTTACACTTAATTAAAAAATAAAAGAACCCAGTGTACTCCAGTTACTAGGAGAAGCCAGCGATTTTAAAATTTGTGTTTTAATGAATACGTATGTGTAGCATCTATTTGCCTTATCAGTTTTTGGTGCCTCAAAAATACCTCTCTAAAGCAAGTATAATTGCCCTAGTTTAAGCATATTTCCTGTAATTTGCTTGCTTTTTGTTGTTGTTACTGTTGTTTGAATATTTGTTTTTATGTTTTCATTTAATTTCATCATATGAAAAAGTTACATTATCTAATAGTTTTAACACATATTGATCACCTCTTGGCTCATCATTGTGAACATTATTTACTTAAAAATGGGTACAATTCAAACAGTAAAAATGACAGCTACTTATTCTGAGATTTCTCTGGTTATAAGATTTGGAGTCACATATCTTGAAATCCAATAGCTAATAGAGGCTACAATGAGTCTCTGTGCTGGTAAATAAGATTTTAATTCAAGCTCTCAGAGTGTAATTATGTAGGTACATGGCTCATTTATATACATAAAAGGTTTGGTCAAGTGTCTCAATCTACTCCAGGTGTCTGTGATCCAAATTAGGGATTTCAGATTTTTAGAGATCAAAAAATACTCTTCGGACAAGTTCAGTATTACCACAGAAAGTTTCAGCGTGTCCTCTATTTTAGGATGAAGTGAAAGCCATAAGACATAATTTGAGAAAATACTGGAATTATCAGTATGAGTCCAACACCGACTTTCAAAAAAAAAATACCACACTTCAGAACTGATTAGAATGCAGAATTGATTTAATGGGGGTGATTAACAATCATTGTTACCTCTAACAAAATTGTATTAGAGCCAACAGAACCCAATAAAATAACCCATTAGACATATAGTGATTGTCTAACAGATTTATGACTTTCTCTAAACAACATGACATTTTGAAAATAGATTTCTACAACTGGCCAAACAGTTAGAGACTTTTGTGGTGTTCTCATGGTAGCCTTGGTAAATCCTACTTGGTGTAAAGCAAGTAAGATTTGTCAACAAATGCAGGAGTTTCCAACAAATTTGTGAGCATAAATAGGGAGAGAGTGCATCTGTGTGTGTGTGTGTGTG
>NW_017733053.1:129917-140540 GCF_001890085.2 Hipposideros armiger | reverse complement strand
TAAACCAGATACCTAAGCATGGAATACAGAGGTGGGCCTGTGTGTATAGTAAGATACAAACCAGGCACCAAGAAGCTGCTTGATAGTTCATTATGCCTGCCATCTTAATGAAAAAAATGTATTAAGTCAATGTTTGTTTTCCACTTAAATTATCTGAATTTCAAATCAGAATTATGATCATCAATAAAGAATATATACCCACACTGTACATGTTACCTGGATAAACTGTAGTTATTTTGAAGCAAGTTCTCTAGATATTGACAAATATTTTAAAAATGTTTTTAAAGGTAGATAATTTATAATTAGTATTAAAACAATTATGATGCTATCTAAATCCATAAATATTACCTACATATTCTCACTTATATCACAAACATACGCCATGGTTTTTATTTGATTTTCAAGCATATACTATATATAACTAAAAGTAAATGAATATCAAATCACTACACATGAAATTTCTTAGATTTTCTTAAATGTATTCATAAATATGTGAGAAACTAAAAGTAAATCATGTTTTTATGTTCACATAAACTAGAAATATGTAAAATAGTTCAGCATTTTAAACTGCTTCTTTTCTAGTTTGTTCTTCTTGAGTATTAATTTTCTGTATGTATGCAGGAAATTTCAGGTAATATTTGTAAGCTTAAAATAAATTTTGAGTTCATTTCTTATATTCTGTAAAAGGCTATATAAAATTATTAAGTGTGATTGATGAAAATAGGCTGAAGTATTAAGACACCGATTAATATAAAGCACAACCAATTTCAATTTTAAAATAATATATTTTGAATTAAATTTTCATGGTTATCTGTATATACAAACCTGTCTATACAATAAATACACACAACTTCAATCTCATACACACATAATACATGTATATATAGACATACATATACATATTTATTTATTTCTAATGACTTAAAGATGTTCCTTAATGTTACTTTTCAGATAAATGAATAAAATTTAGATTTGCTGAACAAAGATAAAGTTAAAAAAAGAATTTAACATAGCAAGCAGTAGATTCAAACCAAGTTCTGCCTATTGAGAATGTCTGAGTCTTTTCACTTGCATCATCCTGCCTGCTCTTAAAATCATATCTCTGTCGCTAAATGTAAGAAGTGATATTTGATTTTGTTTCTGTTTCAAACACTGTTGGATTATATTTTAATCTCAGAGAGTGCAGTGCATTAGAATTTATTGTTCACATAAAAATTACAGGACGTTACTTGAATAAAGATGAGGATTTTGGTATTACATATAATAATGGACAGTATGTTTTCCTAATCCAAAGTTGGCAATGCATTTCAACTACACATCCTGGGGCTCTGTAATTAGCTTAATTTCACAAGAAAAATGGCATACTTGATTTTTTCTTTGTAAAGCAGTTAATTTAACTTCACTGACTTTTTTTTTTTAAGTATCTCTTAAGCAGTTTTGTTCAGCCACTTCCTGCTTTGTTTTCTTCTCCTGCCCTTCCACCCCATCTCTTTCCCTTCCTTCTCTTTCAGTCCACTCTTCTCTTACTCTCCTCTCTTGCTGTCTCCCACGTGACAGATCAGCAAGAGACTTTTGATGGACTTCTACCGTTAAAATGTTTAGGAGCGATTCTAAGCTGTAACTGAGTGTTAATTTATATGATTGAATAGGTTCCAAATAGCCCAGCAGACATGACTAGATTTATTTCAGTATTGGGAAAAATTACACTTTTGTCCTAAGACTCTAAAGAGGAATATAATGGTAAATAATTAAGAGTAGAACATGCTCTACAGTTAGTAAATCAATTTATAGACTGCTTCTTGTTCCCTAGGTTGAATATGCTATGTAAACATAAAGTGTTTCTCTTAAAGGCTTAAAATCAAAAGTTAAAAAAAAATACTAGTCATGATTTAAAGTATAAACTAGGAGGCATGTCAGCACTGCTCAAATCACTCAACTATGTTTTAGTACTGTTTATTTCAAATTCATGACAGACAGAATATTAAAAATATCTTCAAATCCTGCCCTACTTTCTGGGACTAACTAGCTTTAAAAAATCGATGCTAGGCTATCTCTTCAGGGGAAAATATATATAATTCCTCATTTTGAATAATTCTTTCTCTTTTCCTTCCCTTGGGTTTGTAGGAGGACTCAAATCATTTTAGTGATTCACAAAGCTTCCCCTAATAAGTCAAGTGTTTCCAGCATTGTTGGTGTGAAAAATACACTGGTTATGTGCTTAATACACTTCCCTTTCTTCTATAGAGAGCCCCCCATTTGTCCACACCTTTCCTTTTGTCCTTCCCAGGGGGTCAGGGATGAATTTCCATAAAATAGCCATGGTCATGCCTTTTTCTGTGCCAGTGATTCATTTAGAAATGGGCATATGATGCCATTGTGGCCATTATATACGTGGAATCTACAGAGAAATCTCGGGAAAATTGTCACCTTGGCATTAAAGCCAAACTGTTGAGGAAGGCAGAGTAGATGAGACAGTCCTGCTTAGTGGACAGCTGTTTATGCCTCTGAATTAACCTATTTTAAATATTCATACCTTCAGATTTTGAAGTAAACGCATGAAAGCTCAAACCATTTGGAGTTGGGATATTAATAATAACATCCATCAGTATCCTAGTTGACAGTATTATTCAGGAACGATTATGTACATCTGGGTCCATTTAGGACAATGCTTCTTAACTGTAATAAATGTAAACCTTCCCATCCTCTTTTGAAATCATATTACATTTTATGTGAAATTAAGTTGAAACATGTCTTGAGATTTTTAAAAACTGTATTACTCCAGAGGCATAAAGTCTTCAAATGAAAATCATTACTCTGGGAATTTCACTTATAAAGTTTATATGTTTTCTGTAATAATCGTTGATTATGAAGTTCATTTCAGTCTTCCATTTTGCTGTGTTTTGCCAGTGTCTGCTTAAAGTAATAAAATAACAAAAGTCATTGCTCAATAATTAATCTAAGTTATAAAAAAATTTGTATTAGATTACAATTATATCAAATATCAGTGATTCTATGAAAATTGTAAATGATGTAACATGTTTTTTCCAGAAGCATCAAGAATTAATCCCAAATATGTCAGGGTAGTTTTCTGTACAGCTGGTGCCTATGCAACATACTATCTGACACTAATGGTTTACAAAACAGATTGCTATCAAGACACCTGGCATAGAAGTTGGAAGTAAAACATAGTTTAGTGACCTTTTTTATTGCTCCATTGTTTCCGCTGTATTTCTCCCATCAGGGACCGTCAAATCGCTCCTGGGATTTAGATCAATAAAAACCGTTGTGTGGCTGTCACCAAAGTTAAGAGGTAAAAGAGTCTATCTTTCCTGCATTTTTTTTGTAGAACTATTTCTATATTCCACTTGACTTCAGTTAAAAGAAACTGGCCTATAAAATTGCTTTTTAATATTACAGAGTGAAATGCCACTTAAAGGGCTACATTCCCAGAGACAGCCTCTGAAAATGACCCCTATGTCCTGTCTGCAAAAGTAATCGCCCTCTTTTCTGAAATGATGGATTTTATTAATTCCCAAAGTTTTAAAATCTTTATATTCATTATATTACCCACTGTATCCGCGACTCTATTCTTAAAAAATCAAGACAGTGTTCTGAAACTGATAGCTGACATTTACTTGAATGAAAAGAGGCATCATTTAGCATGAACTTTCATTTTGATCTTTCCATACCCTGATACCACTTCACACACTTTTCACCCCCTTTTTCATAGACTTGAAACCAGTATTCCCTGAACAAGCTCATTTTTAAAGTGACTCATCTAAGAAATAAAATATATTTATGTCCTAGGTGTCCAGAATATAAACACTGTAACATTAACTTTTTTTTTTCTAACAGCGGGGTGATTATAACTAAAGATCTAGAGCATGCATTTAGATGCTATGACATTCTGTACTTATAAGACATAATTTAATGTGACTGAAATTTGTGAAGCCTGAAGGTTAAATCGACATTTAGATGAAAGATACAGTCTGTAGGTACCAAATGCACACAATAAAGAGATGAAGTAAATAATGATTGTTAAAGAGAGTGGTCAAACTCTAAAGTTTTTCCCACTGTACTTTAATACGTATAAAAGCCTTCAGCTTTTCTATTTAGCGTTTCTATTTAGACATAAATTCAATAAACACATGCCTGCTACTATTATAATAATTTTCCTTAGCACAAACCTGTAATTCAAAAACGTACTCATCTATTTGTAGGGTTAACAAGCAGACCCTGATACCCTGGACAGCATGTCTACGACTTGAATTAGCATGAGACTTAAGGGATTTAATGGGGTTGGAGAACTATTTGGACCCAATAAGTGTGAAATGTAAATACCTAACTTAAGGCTCCATTTTTGAAAAGCAAAATTGCAGATCATTATTATTTTCTTATTTTTATGGCAAAAGGTATTGTAATCAAAAAGAATTTAAGGAGACTGAGGGATAACTTTGTATATCTTACATCGTTACTGAATATCTTAATGGACTTAAGATGAGATTCAAAATGTTATTTATACTCATAATAGTTAAACACAGAGAAAAATATTATAAATATATACAACATTACCTTGCATGTAATAATAGACATTGGAAGGATAATATCCGAACCTATACTTTAACATGAGTCTAATTATCATTATAGTCATTATTATAATACCTACTTTTCATTGTGTAAAATAATTTTTCACAGCTTAAACTTGTAAAATAACTCAAGTTAGTTATTTTGCTCCCTACCAAATGCTGAATGATTTTCAGTATGAATCATAGGTCTGGAGGCTCTTTCCCTGGGCCGGGGATCAATTTGAAGTTCCTCATAAACTAGTGGATTCATTCATTTTAAGATAGACACGTGCGACTCATTAAAGTCCAAAAGTGTGGTGAAAATCATGATAAAGTATCTGTTTCCCTAATCCCCTTAAAATAAGCAACCTCCTTCAGTTCTTCAATCATGTCCTCTCCAATTACGCTGCTAGATTTCCAGCACTCTGACTCTCTGAGCTTCTCAACAATATTCATCAGTTTACAAGCCTTGGCCCTTATGAGGACAGGCCTGTTGTCCTTATTATCCACTATTATGTCAATTACTCATTTTCAAAAGCCTAATGTATTATCGTTTTCAACAAATGTGTGTTGAATAAATGACATATTATGAAACTGGGGTGTGTGCTAATGGCATTCCATAATATTAAGCATAAGCTTTAAGATGATGTATATTAATATTATCCAATATTTGTGACCTAAAATATTTGTCCTACAGTTTACAAGAAAATTCCATAGGTTTTATAGCTTACTTTAAACTCAATTTAATTGCATTCATTTTGATTATGTGATTATGCTTTGCTAATATTTCATTAAGCATTATTGAATAAATGTTTCCAGATGCTGATTTTTACAGGGCATCTGACAACATTTTAATTCTCATCCTTGTCCCTTTAAATGTGCTCTGCATAATTTAGGGCTTTGAACTTGTGTACTTTAGGAATATTAAAAGAGCAATATACACTACAAAAAGTAAAATGTGATTGGTAGGTATCTCATGGTCTCAAATTATATTTAAAGAAAAATTATAACCAGAAAATTGTGATTTTCCCTAACCACTCCTCTTGTGATTTTAGTAGAAAAACAGAATACCTAATTAAGATATTTTTAAGCAAGGAGGATGATATGCCTTCAAAATATGTTTATTCAGTAGAATGAGTGGTTCAAGTTGCATCTTATATGAATCTACCAGAGGTGCCAAAAAAATGTATACAAGTGGACACTTTGGTCAATGTTGCTCAAGCTGTAGTTTGATGTAATTAGAAGTGTCTGGATGCTGATGGTAACCACTTTGAACATCTCTTGTAATTGCAGAAGTCAAACGTGACTTGTATTCATCTTTTGTTATTGGTATATATTGAGTATTACATGTTAATACAATTTTTTCCTTCCTTAAAATGTGTATACTTTTTTTGGCACCCTCTGTATATAAAACTCTCTCATTTTTTCCAATGTTTTGGAATGAAGACTTCAACAGTATTCTGAAAGGTTGTCAGAATCTTCCAAATTTCCTCTGAGTTAGAGAATGAGTTTTATTCAGCCATTTTAAAAGTGTTAAGTAAGTTTCTGGTTGTCAAGTAGAAACCTCAGTGTCGTGATAGAGTGAGCTTAGAGGAAAGAATAAATATTACATACATGCATTGAGTCAACTCCTACAACGCATTCATATTTTTCTACAGTAACCCCATTTTCATAGTATGCTAAACCAAAAGTGTATGTTTCCTATATTAATTATGGCTCATGAAGGCATTCTGAAAAACAAAATATTTCCTAAATTGAATTCTGATTAAGACTAGTAGTATTCATCATATAACTTTTTAATTAATGATTTTTTTATAAAATAAAAAATATTTTCTTACATTTTGTAATAATGACCTTGACAGCTATACATTTTCAAAGAAAACACTATTTAGAAAATACAAAATTGATTTCACAGTTACAGAAAACTACTTGAAGTAATATATCAAGAGATGATAAATAGCAACACATTATATTGAGGAAGTTGTCTTATGGTCTGTCACAGAGGTCACTCTTTGCTTCCATCTGATTTAATATCCTGTTTAGCATTTTAATTAAGAATTTTAGAAGAGCAAGTAAATGGAATATTAATAAGGTTCTTATATGATACAAAGTAGAGAGGTGTTACAGACTATATCAAAAACAGAGAAATAATACAAGTAGGCATGATGAGTTTAATAGTGAGGACAGTGTAGAACAAAATGAAATGTTTATATAGAAAAGATGATTTAAATGTGCATTTCACAACTCAGGCATGTAAGTTTTTTTCCTAAAAAAATTAGATGAAGAAGATAAACAAAGGGAAAAAATACTGTGCTTGGGAAATGTGTAGACATATTATAATATTTTACGTTATACAAAGATGATACCTGGTTTCAGCTATAGTAATTAAAATCTAAACTAGTAAATGCAATGCTAAGTCCAACCCAATATTTGCAAGAGTATAAATTAAGATCCACATATATTTGCTTAAAGAGTTAAAATACATAAATAAGCTAAAACCATTAAAAAATAATGTTTAACTTCCCTACCTTGAAAATATACCTTTATAGACATTTTAGAGTTCAGGTATGAGTTTCTAATGCTCCGTTTGAAGAATTCTGTTCTGGAACATGGTGGCATGAGGACAGCTGCTGCCCTGAGCTCCAGAGCCCCTAGCTCTGTACCATACAACAAAGGTCCTTGAGCTCCCTTTGGGGTCATCCTCACCCACACATTCTAGCATTGTCCAAAACACGGTCAATAGTAGCTGTATAGCTTTCTCTTAGGCTTAGGGAAAACACACCGGGAGCATGACCTTCCCTTAGGACAAAAGCTTAGGACAAAGCCACCACTAGCCCTTGCCATGAGCTCAGTGTTGTGATAAGAAGTCTAATTCCTGGGAGCCTAGACCATACTCGACAGAAGTTACATAAGATCAGGTTTATAAGAACCATTGGTCTTATGAATACCTTACCCAATGGTAAGATATACAGCTAGAAAAGGGCCAGAATATATATTCTATATCAGGGCCATGTAAATTATCTCTCTATCCAGCATTTGAAAAGTATATTGTGTGATACAATACAATATATAAAAGACACCATTATTGCATTGTTAAGCTACTCAGAGGATTTAAGGTAGGATATTAAGAATTACAGAGTGACGGATTTCATTGGACCTGTATCTATAGTGCAATGGCAGGAACATATCTATTTGGTGGATTACAATTGAGAAAGCTGAAAATCCTTGGTTATAATGGAATAGTTCATGGTCACAAAGTGTCAGGTTAGCTTTCCTGGAAGCAGAGCCTGAGACAGAGACCTAGGTGCACATGGTCAGTCATAGAAATTCTCTATTCATCTCAGGAGAACAGGAATGGAGTGTGCAGAATAGAGCAGGGGGTGGAACTAATCAGGGGTGAGAACACAGCTTGGGGGTAGTTTCAGTCTGACACTATGAGAAGTTCTGGAGCAGAAAGAGTCCCACAAATTGGTCTCAGCTCAAGGCCAGAGGAAGGCGTTAAGTATCCCTATCCCCATAACATTGACTGCACGCTGCTCTCTGTGGTGAGCATAGCCTATCCTATTAGGGCAAGATTAAATCTTTGGAAGGAGGGGAAGCTATGACCCATTAGAAGCTAACTCAAGGCAGCTAGGATACACTGTCCTAGTAAAGGGGATCTAAATAGGCACGGTTATTTTCCACGATGGCACACTCGTCATACTGCTTGCGTTGACTGACTTTTCATATTGAGTTCACGGTATCTAGGCTGATGGTTGGCCACAATTTCTGGGAGAATGAACAATAAAGGGTCAGTGCAGTGAACAGCAGCCCATTCTGCTGCAACTGGTCTAAGGATGTAATTGTTACTCATCGTCTACCTCTTCTGCTACTCAAGGAATTCTGTCCCTTTACCCTTAATCAGCTTCTACTAGGCTAGATGGTTGTCTGGTGGCAACTCTGATCCCGGAGGATTTTCAGCTCCAGTTACCATTTATCAGCTTGTGTTTCTTTAATGGCCCATTTTCAGTTAAAACTAGGCAGAGGAGCACCAGGAAGTGATACTCCCGACCACCAGGTACACTGTATTTTACTTTCATTATGGAACAGAAACCCTCATGATCGTTAATTACTTTTGCCAGTTTGGTAACTTCTTTCTACACCTACTGACCAACAGGCAAAAAAGCCCAAAGCCATTGGGCAGCAGTTATAGTTTTAAGTTTAGTGAAACTCTCCAATTGGGCACTGGGAGTGACAAGTGACAGTGAGGGGACCACGGCTACTCTCATCCCTTCATTCTCAGACCCATGTATTGTATTTATGGGAAAAGAGCATTACATCATGACCACTGGTTTAAGGATTATACAACATTCTGAATGGAAAAAAAATCACATCTTCTGAGAGTTTCATCTTCAAGCTGGCCCCTCAGCTGTTTCTTTAAGAGGTCGCTTTATCAGACAAATGCTTTTAGGACAGTGAACTTTGTGGCTGAACCATGATCATGTACACACTGCTGTAGTGCTTTTGTTATAAACAATCCTAGGTTTTCAAATATGCAATAAAAGATACCATGGGCCAGCTGAGTGGCAGGTTGGTTAAGAGTTGGCTTGGGATACCAGCTCTGAGCAGCAGGGCCCCGGTTTGAATCCCACATGAGGGCCAGTGATGCTGTGCCCTCTACAGCTAACATGGTGAACAATATATAGCTCACCTTGGAGCTGGGCTGCCTCGAGTTGCTGGCGATGGTGTAGTCTGCAACCCCTGCTGCAGTGGGCTGCCATGAGGTACCGTGAGTAGCTGGCAGCTGGCGTGAGCTGCCATGAGCCACCAGGAGCGGCCGTCCAATGGCTGGCAAGCGACTGCCTCACCCGGGAAGAGTGCAATGATAATACCAACATGGGCCAGTGAAGCAATGTCTTCCACAACTAGACTGAAGAACAAAAGGACAGCAACTTGTCTGTTCCCTTTCCCCGATCCCCCAACATTGTTCCCTCCCCCAATTCCCCAATAAAATCTTAAAAAAAAAAACGATACCATGTTAGTAGATCAAATGTGTTACAAGCATTTTCATAGTGGAGCTCGCTGAGCCACAGCACAGAAGGAAAGCAAAGCCATTTCTAGAACATGTGATGATTCTATTCAGAATGAGTCACTGCCCTTTCCAAATTTTAAGGAGTTCATTGTAACCAAATTGCCACCAAATGACTGGTTCTTCTACTTGAGGGATGGTACTGTATTGTGTTACTGGCAGATCAGAGAGTCAGCAGAAGTGTGAGCCAGATCACACTGGTGTGAGGGAGGCCGTGCCACTGGACCTATGCACAACCTCTATATATACATATACTGTCATAGCTATCCCTACATGAACTATGCTGCAAGCACTGGGATGCCCAACGACAAAGACTGGCTAACATTTAATGACATTTAATTTAATAAGGCGTCTTGTGTAGTCAGTGGTTTAGTGCCTCTTCTGCAGTAGATGCTCAATGATGAAATTAACTCATGATGCAAATATTCACACCCTGTATTTTTTCTTATGGGTCCATCCACATGCATCTTGTATGTGATTACCCCAGGTCAATTCTCTTTCTACCCCAAGTGGATGATCAGGGACACTGCCCAAACTCTGCCTATTGAGTGTGTACTCACCACTGCCTTTCAGGGCTAAGTACACACTTACCAAGCTAATTCATCTTCATACTAACCTCGGGCTTTTCCAGTCTCAATCCGCTAGGTATAAGAAATCCCAATAAAGTCATAGATCTCATTTGACAAAGAAGAATCAATACAATAGTGGAAGATGGCATGGGAACTTGGTCATCTGTTTGTATAGCTTATGTGCCCTCCGGATATCCTTGAGAAACTTCTAGATTATTTGTAGTCCATAATGGATACCTTCTGGGTTCACTTAAACTTAAGACATAGTTGTCAATCCTCACTGCAGGATAACCAATGTAAAGTTTCTAGGAGGGTCCAGTAGCAGGTGAGGAGGTGCTTTTTTAAAATTTTATTTTTTGTTGATGTATGATTGACATTTAACATTATATTAGTTTCAGGTGTATAAAATGATTTGTTAGGG
>NW_017733053.1:118606-127324 GCF_001890085.2 Hipposideros armiger | reverse complement strand
GGAAAACCTAATTGAATGGTGCAAGAAAATAACTTGAAATTTGTTTTGGTGAATGTAAATATAAAAAAAAATAATTGTTTTACAAGCAGTCTAAAACAATAGTTTGAAATGTGGCTTTAATTTAATATTTTATTTGAATACATTATTATTTCTAATGGAATTATTTTCAATGGAGAAACAATCACTCTGTAACAGCTATGTACAGCAACAGCCACACCAAAAGCCATACCAGTCTCACAGAGGTCTTGAGTCTTTAGTCACATTCACATCTGAGGGAACATGAGTGTTCCTTTTCTGTCTACATTTTTACAGTAATGGTTTTCCCAGATTGCACATTTCACTTCTCCCCGCTGTCACACCCAGTTCACATGGCATCTGGATAGGAGATTTTAGGGCATAAGAAGGGAGGCAGTAAGGCTACCCTAAAACTGTGATGACTAAGATGGAAGCTAGAGCATTGATCCTCAACAATTAAAGAAGGGGGGAGCTATCCCTTTCTACCAAGAAGGGGTGAGGAGGAACTGATAGCCTTGATTCTAAGCATTCAAAGCACTAATGCAAAAGAAGGTGGGTATCATCCAGCAATTACAAAGAGCTGCCGACTGCCACTGCCAAGTAGCACACGGCAAAGTATTTCACTTAACATTACAAAGGAAAGTCAAAAGATACATCTTTACGAAGATAAGTCTCAAGTATTTAATTTAAAAAACCTTGAAGTATAAAAAATTAAGACGTTGAGAATTTAATCCCAAGATGACCATGTTCTTCTACATAAAACCATCCTCTAATCACACAATGGAATTGAAGACATTCCTCTGAGAAGCTCTGTGCTTCAAACTGCTTCCCGTCATGAGTTGACACAGCCACGCATCTGAGGCTAAGAACATCTGCTCTCAAAGAACAAATGCTTTCGAATGATGTTTCTAATGTCCCCCACAAAGTGAGCCGTGGTTTGGGTAGATAAAAACTCTAAAACCAAAATTTGAACACCATCTTTGATTCAGGCATCTCCCTGTCCTCAGCATCAGGCTTTTGGCTGGCTGCACTTCTTGTTTTTCTCCAAAAGCCTGGCCCGGCTGCCACCACACGGATTATTGGGAAGTGAGACAGAACTTGTGGTGTCCCATTGCTTTCTTCCTGCCAAAGAGAAATACTGGAACTCATTTCCTTTAAAAAATATTATAGTTGACAGATTTGATTTCTAACGTGCCTGTGGCCCCGGACAGTCTTATGAACTACACGAATAAATGAAACACATTGAAAAACCAAATAGCAGCAGCTGCTTTGTTTCAGGAACCATCCACACCCGAAAAGAGCTGTGTCCCAGGAATGCCTCATGGAGGAGGCCCACCTTTCCTCAAGTGTTCACCTGACAAATGTCCTGGGTTGAGCCAAGTGCCTGCAANAGTGAGTGTCCATCCAATAGCTGGAGACTGATCTGCCTCATCTGGGAAGAGCGCAATGATAATACCAACATGGGCCAGTGAAGCGACGTCTTCCACAACTAGACTGAAGAACCAAAAGACAGCAACTTGTCTGTTCCCCTTCCCCGATTCCCCAATGCTGTTACCTCCCCCAATTCCCCAATAAAAATCTTAAAAAGTAATAATAAATAAATGAATAATAAAATGATTTGTTATTTGAATACACTATAAAATGATTACCAAAATAAGTCTAGTTACCATTCATTACCATACACAGTTGCAATTATTTTTCTTGGGATGACAACTTTTAATATTTACCCTCTTAGCAACTTTTAAATATGCAATACAATATATTAAGCTATAGTCACTGTGCAGTTACCATTATATTAGCATGCTTATTTAATTTATGACTGGAAGTTTGTACCTTTTGATACCCTTTACCCATTTTGCCCATTCTTACTCATCTCCTCTGGTAACCATCAATATATTCTGTGTTTATGAGCTTATTTGATTGTTTGCTTAGTTTTGTTTGTTCTGTATAATTAATGCTTCAGTGAACATAGGGGTGCATACGAGGGGTGCATACGAGGTTTGATAATTAAGATCTTGAACTTGTTGCAACAATGTTTCTAACCTTATTTTTTATATCAGAGGGACTATTCATTATGAATTTGTACCAACTGCACAAACAGCTAACCAAGTTTACTATTTGGAAGTGCAGAAAAGGCTGTGTGAAAAAATTAGATGACCTGAATTTTTTGCCAACAATTCATGGCTCTTTCATCATGATAATGCACCAGCTGACACGGCACTGTCTGTGGGGGAGTTTTTAGCCAGTAAACAAATAACTGTATTGGAACACACTCCCTACTCACCTGATCTGGACCCCAAAGACTCCTTCCTTTACTCTGAGATAAAGGAAATATTGAAAGGATATTGACATTTTCATGACATTCAGGACATCAACGGTAATACGAGGACAGCTCTGATGGCCACTCCAGAAAATGAGTTCCCAAACTGCTTTGAAGGGTGGACTAGGCGTTGGTGTCAGTGCATAGCTTCCTAAGGGGAGTACTTTGAAGGTGACTGTAGTGATATTCAGCAATGAGGTATATAGCACTTTTTCTAGGATGAGTTTGAAAACTTACTTGTCCTACCTTGTATATCTTTTCAAATTAGTGTTTTTATTTTCTTTGGGTAAATATCCAGAAGTAGAATTGTTGAATCATATGATAGTTCTCTTTTTAATTTTTAAAATATTTTATTAAAATATAGCTAACATAAAATATTATATTAGTTTCATGTGTATACCATAGTTATTCAACATTTATATATTTAAAGAAGTGGTCATCATGATAAATCCAGCAGCCATCTGACACCATACTATGCTATCACAATATTATTGACTACTTGTATATTCCCTATGCATATTACATTCCTATGACTTACTTGTTTCATACCTGGAAATGTGAAACTCTTATTCCCTTCAATTCTTCCTCCCCTTTTTAATTTTTCAATTACAGTTGACATTCAATATTATTTTATACTAATTTTAGTCATAAGGCATAATGGTTGGGCATTTATGTAATTTAAGAAGTGAGCCTCCTGACTAGTCTAGTACTCTCCTGGCACTATAGATAATCATTACTGTATTATTGACTATATTCCCTATGCTTTACATCCCCAAGACTATTTTGTAACTACCAATTTGTACATCTTAATCTCTTTACCTTTTTCACCCTGTCCCACAATGCCCCCCCCCATCTATCACACTGATGTATCTAGTGCCCTATTTTTAACTTTTTGAGGAATTTCTATACAGTTGTCCATAGGGGTTGCCTCAATTTACATTCCCATCAACGACACTCAAGTTTCCCTCTTCTCCACATGCCCTCCAACATATGTATTTCTTGGGGATTTTTTGTTTGTTTGTTAGTTTGTTTTTTTGATAACAGTTATTCTAACAGGAGTGAAGTGACATCTCATTATGATTTTGATTTGCATTTCCCTGATTAGTGATGTTGAGCATCTTTTCATGTGCNAAAAAAAAATACTGGAGAGTGACATCATCAAGATGGTGACACAGGTTATTCCTGACTTCAAACCCCCTCACAAGAACACTAACTAGCAACTACCATAAACAAGACATAACTGTGAAAATTCCAGAACACGAGGGTGAGGCTGAAGTATACTCCTGGACCACAGACAACAAGAAAGTGCCACATTACAAGGGTAAGAGGCACAAGTATACTTAGACTGCATTCCCCTTTTCTTTAGACCAGCAAGCCCCACACCAAGAGGGCCCCCCTGAGCCTACAGTTTATCCAATGAAAAAAAGTGAGCCAAGGGGGACATTCACCTCCCTCAGCATTGTGGGATTCTTCCTGGGTGGCCCAGTCAGGTCCTACCTCACAGGGCTCCTAAGTGGAATCTGCAGGGCTTGACCACTAAAGACCAGATTGAGATGAAGAAGGGAGACAGGGCTTAGAGCAACCAGTGCTCAGATGTTGGCAGCCCACATCCCTCTTTGCAATGGTCCATGAGTAGAATCCCAGCCAGCAGCTCTGACCATCTGCAGAGCTGAGCTGGTGGATTTGTCTGGCCAGGGATGCTGGTGGGCATTTCTGCCTTATTCAGGTCCCCAGCCAAGAAGCCAAGCCAGCATTGGAGTATGTTCTAACAAAGTAGGAAAGCAAATTCAAAGCCCCGTTCACTGTAGAATCTAGTTCTCAGCCCCACCCAGCATGGAAGCCTAACTAGCGCACTAAGGGAGTTGTATAGCCCACACTACAGCACCACTTAACAGAAGCATCTGAGCACAGAGCCCAGCCAGCAGATCTGCAGAACCCAGCTGGTGGCACTGTCTGGGTTTGGGAGCTCATTAGGTAGTCTGCCTGATTTGGGTCCCCAGCCAATTAGCAACACCTACCATGGGTCCCATTCTATGGCCCTGCCTGGGCTAGTAAGCACTTTTTTTTTTAATTACAATTTATTGGGGGGACAATTTGCAATTGCAACAAAAATAATCAAATACCTAGAAATAAACTTAACGAAGCATGTGAAGGGCTTATGCACTGAAAACTATAAGACATTTTTGAAAGAATTTGAAGAAGACACAAAGAAATTGAAAGACATTCCATTTTCATGGATTGGAAGAATCAACATAGTTAAAATGGCCATATTACCCAAAGCAATATACAGATTTAATGCAATCCTCATCAAAATCCCAATGGAAATTTTTAAAGAGATAGAACAAAAAGTCATCAGATTTGTATGGAACCACAAAAGACCCCAAATAGCCAAAGTAGTCCTAAGAAAAAAACAATGCTGGAGGTGTCACACTCCCTGACTTCAGCTTGTACTACAGAGCATCAATAAACAAACCAGCACAGTATTGGCAGAAAAACAGACACACAGACCGATGGAATAGAATTGAAAACTAGGAAATAAACGATAAACATGGACAGATAGTTTTCGACCAAGGAGCCAAAAACGTACACTGGAGAAAAGAAAATCTCTTCAATAAATGGTGCTGGGAAAATTGGAAAGCTGGTAAGCAAATTTCAAGCTCTGCTTTTGACTGAATACAGCCTCTAGCCCCACCTGAACACTAAGCTTAAACTGTACCTGAGGAGCTGAGTGGCAAATAACGGTACCCAAGCAGAGAGCTCAGCCAGAGGCTCTGCCAGTTTACAGAGGTGAGCCAGTGGCCTTTCCTCATCAGGGAGCGCAGTGGGTAGTTCTGACTGATTGGGGTGCCTAACCATTTTGACAAATGAAATTTGAGAGAATTTGTTGCCATTAGATCTGTCTTGCAGGCTATGTTACAAGAAGTTCTTTAGCTAGAAGGAAAATAATATAGGTCAGAAACTCAAATAAAGAAAGGGAGAACATCAAAGAAGGAATAAGTGAACGTAAAATAAAAATTATTAGTTTTCTTATTGTCAATTGATTTAGTAGAAGTTAAGCATGGGGGAGGCTACTGTCAATATTTTAAACAAACAAAAAAACCCCATAAAAGCATGAGTGCATAACTGTTTTTGAAATAAATGCTTTTGGATGTTTAAAATTATTTGGAACATAATGAAATAGATCTAAAGAGAAACAAAGTTTTTTTGTTTGTTTGTTTTCTTTCTTTTGCTACCTAACTATTGACATTTATTTGTTTGCCTTATTTTGCTTGTATTTTTAGAAGAAAACAAGAATACCATGAATTTTAGAGAAATTAATAATTGTCAAAAACTTTGCATTTAATAGTCCTAATTTACCTCTGATCTCTCTTTCATTCAAGCTTTTTGACTTTTATACGTTATTTACTTTTCAGTGTCTGTATGTTATTATTTATAAAATAGAACTAATAATATATTTATTAACAACAATAATAATATTGTTCCACAGCAATCAAGACTGTTGTAAAAATTGTGTAAAACTATGTATGTATTTGGAACTGTCATGCAAACATTTATATTAAGAACTTTTTATTTAATTGAATTTCTGGATTCTGTTAACTTTTCAGAATTGACTTGGAAAGGGGAAAGAAGCCAGTAAGCTTGGAGTGAAGGGTCTCTCCAATAAAAAGTAAAATAAAATAAAAAGATAAATAGGTTGGGAAAGAGCTGGAGATAGATGTAAGAGACCTAAAGAAACAGAGTGAAAGAGAAAGAAAAGAGGTATAAGAAATTTTTGTAAGTGCAATGATTCTCATACTGTAAACATTTATTTCTCTATATTACTTTAAAAATAATTCTCCTCTACATAATTCTTCCTTGTGCCCTCATTTCTGTTCAAGCTCATTTTCCCTCACCACCACTGCTTTCCCTGAGATGCCTCTTGCCACCGCTCTGTGCAGGAAGTATTGATTGAGTGATAAAACAAATCTAGTTACATGGCTATAGTGATCTCATTTCACAATAGAGTCTGGAGAAATAAATGTATCCTTAGAGTAAACTTCAGATCACTTAATAGTTTTGAAGTTCTGAAATGCCAACCAAAAGGACATTTCCAGGGGAAAGGAATAGCTAAAAAGAGCATGAGTCAGAATAATGTCAGAAGCCAGAAAAAGCAAAATATGCAGTCTGGAAGAGTAAATAGATGAAGAAAACGAGTGATCAATTATTGTTTAAAAATTTTCTAGACTTTTCCAGTATTAGGACCTAGGCATGCAATAGAATTCAGGATGCTCATAAAAGTGAAACTCTGACAATTTATTTTCTATTTCTTCTCTCCCATCTTTCTCATCCTCTTCCTTGTTCAAATCTTTCAGATAATTTATTTCTAAGATATTTTTAGCACTATTCGTCATGCATTAAGCATTTAATGCAAACAAGAAAAAGTGATTGTAGCATCCAGAGTGCCTTCATGTAAGGGGATTGCAAAATAATTGAAAGGAAACTACAGACTCTACTCTTAGGGGACTACCAACAAGGAAAGGGGCATTGGCAACTATCAAATCATCCAATTTGTTGATTTAAGAGGAAGTGTTGGGTCAAATGTTGCAGATGATTCTTAATGTTGACAGAAAGAGAGAAAAAAAGTCCAAATCAGCATAAAATCACTCACAGGGCAAATCAGATGAGGCGAGTAATGACAGGAATTGTATTATTGCCTGAGTGATGGAAATGGAAGACAGTGATCAACACTTGAACAGGCTGGAATAGCAAATAAACGAAGCCAAAGTAAAGCACAAAGATGACAGCCGAGTGATAGCGTAAATGTGTGCCTATGTCTGTTTGCTCAGGTGAGAGCCACACACACCTCCTGCGCCTTGAATGGTCAAATCAGGATTTCATTGGAAATAATGGCATTGTCCTTGTCTTTGTCTTAAATATCTGACAAGGACTCAAACCATATTACAATNCAGTAAAGGTATTGCATGTGCTCTCAGCCACACCATCAGACTTCAGATCAGAAATGATGATGTGTGTCTGAAGTCACCTCCTCATCTGTCCTGATGTAGTTGACTCCATCTGGCTTCCCTGGACTCTTGTAGCCTTCATCATTCTGTTTACTGTTGATGAGGTGACCACGTCTGCAAGCGTGACGCACGGCGCATAGCAGGTGCCCACTGCCCTCAGGGCCATGGAGCAAGGACAGCCAGAACCCCGCAGAGAATTCCACCGATGCACAGGTCAGAGTTCCATCTCCTGCTGCTCACACGGGGCTGAGCCTGGGCATTGGCAGCAATGCAGCAAGACTGCCCTGAGTCCTCCTTGTGAACAGCTCTGAAGGCCAGGGTGCCTGCTTCAGAGTTTAAGAGAAAAGGGGGATTTGGAAATCTGGGATTGGCTCCAAAGTCAGTGGGCAGCAGCATCTACTTGTGTTACCAGCTGTAAGGTGGTGGAGAGCCCTCCCTCCCTTGGCAGTGCATCATTGCTGGCCTGCCTACAGCACAGCCTTGGGTGCTCTGCAAAAAGGAGGTGCTGGCTTCACTGGCGCAGTTGACTCAATGCCAGTCTCATCAGTGGCTTTTCAATGGTTCTGAGCAGTCACCTCCCAGTGATAGAGAGTCTGTCCAGTCAGGTTCCAGATCTTTAGAGAGGTTTTCTGCAATAGTTCTGCACGACCTGCCAAATGTCTCTGTATCTTGTCAAAAAACACATGTGTGGTTTGGACATCTTGAATTTTCTTCCATTCAATCCTGGGGTCACTTGTCTGCGAATGCGTAATGATACAAGATGGCTCCACACTTTCAGATTCCTACTACTGGATTTTGGCTTTTGGATTTGAGATTCACAGTCACTTTCACGCAGTCCCTAAAAAGCAGCACCAAGCTGGAGTCTCTGCCAATGCCTCAGCACCATGTCAAGGGTTAATGTGCAGTTTTATTACAAACTGGTAAATAATAAAGTGCCTTCTCACAGGTAGGTCAAATTGAAGCCATTCATTGAGACACAGAAAATTAAGACAAAATAAAACCAAACAAAAAAGAAAGAGAGGAGAGAGAGAGAGAGAGAGAGAGAGAGAGAGAGAGAGAGAGAAGAAGAAAGAAGAGAGAAGAGAGAAAAAGAGAGAGAACAACGACATACCCTCCCTTAAAAAAAAAAATACTGGAGAGTGACATCATCAAGATGGTGACACAGGTTATTCCTGACTTCAAACCCCCTCACAAGAACACTAACTAGCAACTACCATAAACAAGACATAACTGTGAAAATTCCAGAACACGAGGGTGAGGCTGAAGTATACTCCTGGACCACAGACAACAAGAAAGTGCCACATTACAAGGGTAAGAGGCACAAGTATACTTAGACTGCATTCCCCTTTTCTTTAGACCAGCAAGCCCCACACCAAGAGG
>NW_017733053.1:106869-109706 GCF_001890085.2 Hipposideros armiger | reverse complement strand
TTTGTTTCATGGCTCCTGAATAATTTTTAAATTGTTGTGAGGGACAGGATTGGCTGTTCTGTCTCAAAAGGTTGCCAACCCTTGGTCTAATTCTTTCTGCTATGGCTCATCGTTTTGTGCATTCAGTAGATCAATTAATTTCAAAATGGGCTCCATAGTCCTGGGCTTTTTGTTCAGGGGGTATGTGGTAGTTCTATGTAGAAGCCAGCAATATTTATGAAAAGTGCTAGCATTTCCAGGGTTTTTCTATGATGATTGCCACGACCGTAATACACTATATGTTGTCTACTTTTGTTTTGTAATATGTTGATTTGGAGGAAGCATAAATATATTATCCAGTCAATAAGTGCAGTTATCTTGAAGGTTATCTTGCCTTCACTTGTTGATTCCTATGATAAAATAGCTCTGCAAATTTGTGTCCCGGGAGGCAAAAACACAATAGGCAAGTGAGATTAACAGTCATCAAAGAAACCCCATGTGCCAGGCCAGTGGGGATAACTGAATCAGGGAGGTGACAAGCACTGGTCCAGAGCCCACCTGGTTTCTTGCAGTACCGTTTGAGTTACCTAATGCCTACACCTGATGACTTTACTTGGCACACAATCCGTGCTTTGAGTCTTCAGATTATATCAGTGATAGAAAACCAAAGAAAACAAGCACTCGAGAAATTCAACTTGCAATTCTGTGAGATTAGGTAATAGTTACTGATAAATTACTCTGTCATTCTTTAGCCACTAACATTTTTGAAATGCCTTTTTTTGGTGTCCATTTCTCTGACATAATAAGAAACAGACAAAATAATAGAACATAGTAATAAGTTGTTGATTAACATTTTACTAAATAGGCACATGCTTATTGATATCCAATAATATTAAATATATATTTAATAATACCTAGTGAAACATCATTCTGAATACTCTATCATTCCATACATTTTCTATTTTTAGTTTCATTCATATATATATTGGGTTGTTGGAAAACTCATGACGCATGTTTGCAATGAAATGCGAAAATATATTCACACACACACACACATATATATATGAATATTTTAGTAATGTATACAGATATTTAGGATTATATATATTATGAACATATATATATATATATATATATACATGTTTTTGGTGGTAAATGTTTTTAACTTCATAGAAAAGTTATCATGTTTTATGTTATTTTTGAGATATGTAGTCTCTTAAATTATAACTAATATATGGCTATACTGCTGTCAGTCTCTGAAACTTATTTATTTGAATTGCTTTATAATATTCTTCCTTGTGAATATACCACAATTCAGTTTTCATTCTCTCATAGGTAAGCTTTCTACTTATTTAAAGGTCTGCCATTGAGCACAGACATTACCCATATCAGCACTCCAAGCCTAAGTGCTCCTTTACTGCTCAAAACTGGATATTTGTTCATATGCTTATTGACCATATGTGTTTGCTGTTCTATGACATGCCTGCTCCAGTCTTTTAACTATTTTTGCTAAATTTATGTTTTTCTTGTTTGCTTTTCTACATTTTCACAGTAATTTATGTCTACTGTGTGTACTCATAATTTTGTATTTGATTACGTCACTTAACAAAATGTAATGAGCCTTTTCCTTTCCTTTGCATGTATTTTGAGGACACAAATTTTAATTGTTGATACGTGTTTCTTCTGCTGTGTACCTCCTTGCAGTTCTCAGTTTGATTGAGACATATCTAAAATTAAGAAAGGTAATGGCCTATGTTCTTTTCTTAACTCAATGGTCCCAGTTAAGCATCAGTTTTGTCAGGAATTAGAACTCCCTCTGCCCTCTATATAACCAGTAAAAAAAAGTAAATCAATAAATTTTTAAAAAGTTAAAAACAAAGATCACGGATGCTTGGTATAACTTTTAAAGAATTTTGTATTTGTTGATTTGCAAGATCTCACAGTTGGAACCAATCCCAGTTTAAGGGATATTTATTTATACTCTAATAAAAATTACAGTTTTAATATGATCTATATGGATAGTTATCTTTGCTAATATTTGCTTTGGAAAAAAGATGTCCATTTCAATGGTTATCTATGAGGAGACACAGACATATATGCTCTACGTAACATCTTAGTTCTTACTATTAACAAGAAAGAAAGAAGAAAGAAAGAAAGAAAGAAAGAAAGAAAGAAAGAAAGAAAGAAAGAAAGGAAGGAAGAAAAAGAGAGAGAGGGAAGGAAGGAAGGAAGGAAAGAAGGAAGGAAGGAAGGAAGGAAGGAAGGAAGGAAGGAAGGAAGGAAGGAAGGAAAGAAAATAATCATTAGCTAAAAAAATACTAACAGGAAAATTAAGGGCAAATTACTTTAATCCCACCACGTATAAATAGTCATGATATTTAACATTTCTTTGGTTATGTTTACTTAAAACTAGCAATGATACAACAATTATTAAGCATCTCTACAATTACTCATAGAGCAGTTTAGGAAAAAAGCAAAACCCTTTCTTCCCCTACTCACAGCATAGTTCTTTATTCCAAATCTCTAGTAATATTTTCTGATCTAGTATCTACTTTGTCTGATATTAATATAGACACTCTAGTTTTCTTTGGATTTGTACTTGTATAATATGTATTTTTAATCTCTATGCTTTCGTGTTTAAGATGCTTTCATTTTGAAGAATATATAATTGGCCTTTTTTAAAATCTGAAAATCTCTGTCCTGTATTTGGTATTTTTAGACAAGTTACATTTGATATGATTATTGTGATTTGATTAAAAGCCAGTCTTGTTAAGTTTTCTATTTATTCTTTTTTTTTTTTTTGCCCTGCTTCTGTGGTTTTCTCCACCTTTTTTTGTTTGTTTGTTTTTCGTTTTAGT
>NW_017733053.1:97817-106267 GCF_001890085.2 Hipposideros armiger | reverse complement strand
GGGCGAGGCTGATCAGTCGCCGGTTTCTGGACGGCCACTCATGGCGGCTGCTGGCCGCTCACGCTGGCTGCTGGCTACACACGGTAGCTTATGGCAACTCACTGCAGCAGGGGACTGCAGCCCACGTAGTCGCTGGCGACTCACGGCAGCCCAGCTCCAGGTTGGCCTGTTGTTCAGCATCTTAGCTGTAGAGGGCAGTGTCACTCGCACCCACATGTGTGATCCAAACCCGGGCCCTCTGGCATCCCAAGCCAGCTCCTAACCAACGCGCCACTCGGCCGGCCCTGTTTTCATCCTCTTATCACTTTGAAAATGGCAACTTATTATCTTCAAATTTGCATAGTTTCTGGTGAGAAGTCTGCCTATTTTCTTAATGTTCTTCTGTATGTGACAGTGTGCTCTTGCTCTCTTCAAAAATTTATTTTTATCTGTGTTTCACAATTTCTAGCTGACATGTTGAAGTGTGTTTCCTTTTTATTTTTGACATTTATTTTTCTTGATGTTCTCTAAGATTCTTGAATCTGTGGTTTGGTGCCTTACATTACATTTGGAAATTTTTTATTCATTAAATTTTCTAATATTTTTGCCCTATTTTATCTCTTTTCACCTTCTGGGATTCCAATTACACATATGTTAAACCATTTGATATTGCTTGATAGCTCTTGGATACTCTGTCCTGTTTTATTTTTATTTATTTTTTAACTTATTTATTTATTTATTTACTTAATTATTGTTGTTCAGTTTGTTTGTGTTTTTGTACTTTGTTCTTCTCTCTGCTTTAGTTTGGGTAGTTTCTACTGACCTATGTTCAATTTCACTGATTCTTTCCTCAGCTGTGTTAACTCTACTGATGAGACCTTTGAAGGCATTCTTCATTCCTGTTACGATGATTTTTCTGTTTAACATTGGCATATCTCTCTTTCTTATACTTTCCATTTAATTGATAAAATTCATCACATGTTCATGCATGTGCCTTGCTAAAGAATTTAACATATTAATTCTGATTCTTTTACTAGGCCGTTACATGAATTGTGTGTCCCAGTATTCTGAAGTTGAGCTGGGATGGTTCTGGGTTTTGTCATTGTCTTCCCTGTATCATTGCTTTCACATTGCCTAGTATCACCATATGAGGTCAGATAATTAAGTTAGCAAACTTATCCTAGAAAAAGTGCTACATACCTCACTGCTGAATATTATTACAGTCACCTTTGAAGTACTCCCCTTGGGGAGCTATGCACTGATGCCAGTGCCTAGTCTTGTCTTCAAATTAGTTTTGGAAATCTTTTTCTGGAATGGGGGCATCAGAGCTGTCTTCGTATTACCCTTGATGTCCTGAATGTCATCAAAATGTCTTTCTTTCAATATTTCCTTTATTTTCAGGTTTAGAAAGAAGTCATTGGGGGCCAGATCAGGTGAGTAAGGAGGGTGTTCCAATATAGTTATTTGTTTACTGGCTAAAAACTCCCTCACAGATAGTGCTGTGTGAGCTGGTACATTGTCATGATGCAAGAGCCATGAATTGTTGGCGAAAAGTTCAGGTCATCTAAGTTTTTCATGCAGCCTTTCCAGCACTTCCAAATAGTAAACTTGGTTAACTGTTTATCCAGTTGGTACAAATTCATAATGAATAATCTCTCTGATATCAAAAAAGGTTAGCAACATTGTTGCAACAAGTTCACAAACTTAATTGGCCATTCCTTGTATGCTTACTACGGGATTGGTTTGCCAGAGAATCTTTTTCATGTCTATTCATTATTCTCAGTTTTAGGTCTTCATCGTGTGCTTTTATTTCAGAAAAGATATCTCTCCATGCTTTTGCTCCCCTTCTTGTTATAGGCTGCTGTTATTTGTTAACTAGCACTGGCTAAGCAGGTAGGTGGGGAGAGTAGGGGAGGTTTCTCTGGTGTGCTGGTGCAGTCTGAATCTTAGGCAGGTCCTATGTCATTGATCCAAAAATGTGGAGTTTTCTCCACATTCTGCAACCCCTTCTGCCCATCCACAGCCCTCACCATTGAGTTTTCTAATAGTCTTGCCAAAAATGGTTTCTTTCTCCAACCCAAGTGTAAAGGCCTTTTTTATTTTCATTTCTCCAGCTATAATAATTCTTCTCCTGTTCTCTTGCATTTGCTGCACTAGTCCCAGTAGTTTAAGGCTTTTGCTCCTTAGTGGAAAAATCACCTGGCTAAGAGTTTATTCTATTATTGCAATAGCAGATGCTTTCTGCTAATGGAACTGACCTACAGAAGGAGTTTTCTCCAACCTCTCAATTTGCCCTCCATGTTTCTCAGGAGTGCCTAGAGGAGGTAATTGGAGAAGAGCCTGGGAATGGGTAAGAATTCTCTGTTTGAGCAACTCTCACAGATTTCACACTACCCAACAGCCTTACAGTTCGATACTTTATTTTAATCACTGTTGTATCACCAAGGCTTAAAACAGTGCCTAAAAAGAGGAGGCAAGGATAAATAGTTATCTAAAAATGTTTGCATTTGACTCATATTTTACTGACATTAATCCATTATATGTTCACATTAAAAGTTTCAATACTTTTCCTACGTAGAAGCATTCTTGTTTTTATTTTAGTAGTACTGCATACTGCTAAAATAAATACATGCATGTGCACGGTGGAAAGTTCGCGAATTTAGTTGTTTGGGTCTGTTTACCTAAAGAAATGAAAACAATATGTTGTTGAGTTTACTTGTGCAAAATAATTTGCCTAATGTGATATTACTTAAACATATAAAAAGCACATTTAATTTGAAAAAGTTTTATATTGCCAGATATTGCTCCCAAAGATTATAGCAATTTACTCTCCCACCAACAATGCAGGAGTATTAGTTACCATGTAGTACTCTCCTTTAATAGGCTCTGAGTATCATTACATTTTTAACTTTGTAATCTATACACTGACAATAATATTTCATTATCTTTTTGATAAGTTTTTCCTTGAATAGGAATTAAGTATGTCCATTTTCATACATCCATTGGATATTTGCACCATCTTCTGTGGATTTTACCTCTGCAATTTTCACCCATTCTTATTTAGATAGTTTACTATTTCTGTCATATACTTGAATTCTATTTTTTTTTAATATCAGTATTCCTAGTATTCTCTAGTAGGTGTTTTCTATCTTTACTTTTTGCTTCTAATTTTTGGCAATTTTTTGTATTATTATAAAAGTACTACAATATTAATATATAATGAGAGAGGAAATATGGATATGCAAGTAGACCCATTATTAACATTTGGGCAATCAGTTATTTTAAAAATACATTAATTGAATTTAACATAGTTGTAATATGCCTGGAATATCCTCATTACACTTACTGAGTCCATCTAGGACTTTCCACATCAAAGTTTAGATCTGTTGTCAGTGGCCTTTTCAGGCAGAGATCAAAGGAAGAATATGCAATATAGATCCCAAACACAGAGAAAAAGATCTGAAGCCGGAATCAAAGGGGAGTTTCCCTTGAGATTTCATTTTCTCACTCTTTTGACTGGTGAAGAATCAAAATGTTGAATTCTAAATTCTCAGGAAAAAAAATGTACTAAAAATCACTCTGGAATAATTTCAGTGCACAGATTGTAATCTAACATTAAATTTAATGTTTTGTATTGTCATGTTTTTTTCTGTCATTCAGATTTCAATGACATCATTTTCCCCTTGTGTGTATTTATGCTTATAAAAGCATCTGTGTTTATGTGTACATGTTTAAGAAGTTATTGGAAATATTACATTAAAGTGCAATATTTTACACAAACTATTTTATTTAATCGCCATCATCCTCAGGTGTGAGTAATATTATTTCTCATTTTATAATTGAGAAAAACACATCACAAAGCCTAATTGACCCTTGAAAGATTACACAAGGAGTAGAATAAAAAATCTGGGACTGGAAGTTCATTCTTGTATTTTTGAGTAAAGATTTTACTAAATCTTCATTCATTCATATTCTCATATTGATGTGACTACTGTCTATATGTCAATAACAGAGATTATGCTTTCTTCTTCCAGAGATATAACTGCAACTGATTTGCTCTCTATGCTTCTACAGTTATTCTGGTGTAAAGATGGCCAGGATTAGGGAACAGGGCAATTCTAAATTTTAGTATAAACACAGGATCTTAATTTTTTCATTATTTTAGCAATGTAAAAGAAAATATTATATTTGTCTGTTTTACACAGCCAATTTTCAATCCTGCATTACATAATTCCCACTTATTATAATTTCAAACTGCATCAGTTATTTTAAAGTTATTACTTTGTGTTTTGACAATGGTAAATGTCTTGATTATGCAATTGCTTATTTAACTGTCTTCCTAGTCTGCTACCAGGCAAATTCTCCTGTCGTGTACATTTTTGTATCCCACACCTGTCATAGAGCTTGGATCCAAACTGAGGAGCTTGGAAGTAAATATTTTTAAATGACTTTTAATAATGAGGGCAGGCGGTATATGCTAAGGTGATATTGCCATGTGACTTGAACACAGATCTATAGGCAACAGGGCAAAAGAACCAGATATTTAAACATCATTGTAGGCTTGGAATTCAACATAAAGAAATATCATAACATTTTGTATTTTCATTTTTAATTTAATGGAGACAAATCAATGGGCTGGAGTCAACACAGGAGACATCTTTATATATTTTTATATATATATATGTATTATACATATATATATATATATATATATATATATATATAAAATCTTTCCCTTTAGTGGTTAGATATTGTTAAATTACTTAAAAAAATTGTTCTATAAGAATAATTACATTTTAATAACTATATAAAATAAAGTTATCTAAGAATTTTATCTTGATTTTCTTAATGAATTAAACAATCAATAACCTTATGAAATAATCATTATGTTATTGTTGTATATGCCATCTACTGTTTCTTTATATTATTAATAAGGCATCATGTATGCTAATTACCTACCAACCAGTCTATAATGAAGTAAATATATATTAAATAACCATTACATACTGGTCAACTCATATAGCATAGATAATATTAAAATTGTGAATTTCTACATAAATATATATGATTAATTTGTCATTTTCATTATTTTTTAGTAGTATAACTTATTCACTAGCATGAATTATCCAGTTTGTTATGCATTTTATTTCACTAAATGTTAATTTACTTAATATTCCTTTTTAATAAAATAATGGAGTATATCTATTTTATGTAACTTAAAATGCCAATTAAACTGAATATTACCTCAGTCTTTAAAAATAATTTGATGTTTTCTATAAATTGTATACATACAAATAGAATACAGACATGTGTTAATCGAATCATTAGAATTCATAAATAAGTCAGGCCCTACAAAATATGTTTTCTATTTTACTTATGAGACTACTATGCGAATAAACTCATACATGACAATCACTTCCACAATTAGTCTAAACTTAAGTTGTTATCAGAAATATTTTTTCTATCTACTTCTTGAAAATAAGCAAAATAATCTTTTTGGATTTTGGGGGGTTTTGGATAAATATATATCTGCTCTTAGAACAGAAATAGGAAACTGAATGTTGTTTTATTTAAATACAAAGGTCAAAAACTCTTATTTCTTAAAATATTTCTTCTATCTGGGATCCTTAAAGTCAGGTTTGTGGGAAAAAGGAATAATCAACACATGTTGACTTAATAATTGCGATGATTAAAACTTGATGGAAATACAAATATAACATATAAATGATAAAGAATATGTAAAAGCTATTAAGATATATATCTAATAGTGATGGAAATTTAAAGAGTGCATATGGATTATGCTGAACTGGCTATTTGTGTTTGTAGACAAAGACATTTTTATAGATAATATAGTAATATAGTCAATGAGTTAATGTTTATTTGGGGGAGAAACATACTTTAGAATGAAACATAAAACTGTGTTGATATATATGACATGAAGGCAAAACTAGACTGTACTCTATGAATTCTTAAAAATAATAATGAGTAGGATGATAGATAATGTATCAAGTTGCATTTAATCCCTTTAAATGGGGGCAAATAAGCTCACAGGAAAACCTGAAAGAAGTGAGCACATGCTCTAATCAGTCTCTTGCTCCTAATTACAACCTAATGGCAGGTGCTTGGAGTGGTGGGTAATTAAATTTCAAAATTTTAATTTCCATTCAATAAGAGAGGACTCATAATGGGGGGATAAATGGAAGTTTCATAACCTGGGTCATTATTCCTATTTATATTCATAATTTACTTAGGTAATTTTGGACAATCTAGGGCTGACCTTAGGTTTTGCTTCACAAGTGTGACCCTCTGACCCATATTAGAGAAATTAGAGGAAAATTTGGAGTTTTAAAAAATTCTTGCAAATGGCACTATTTCATTTTTTCTTTTCCCTGGCTGCCTTGAGGATTCTCTCTTTGTCAAGATCATTATGCTAAATGAAATAAGTCAGATAGAAAACGTTGAAAACCTTATGATTTCACTGATATGTGGGCTATAAAACTAAAAGCACCAAAGAACAAGACAAAGAAATGAAGAAACAAAAACTCATAGACACAGAGCATAGTTTAGTGGTTACTAGAGGGTAAGGGGGGAGGGGGTGGTAGGTGAAAGTAAATGGGGTCAAATATATGGTGATGGAAGGAGAACTGACTCTGGGTGGTGAACACACAATGTGATATACAGATGATGTATTACAGAATTGTACACTTGAAACCTATGTAACTTTACTAACATCTGTCACCCCAATAAACCATTAAAAAAAATTTCTCTAGACGGATGAATTAAGACCTTTAAAAAAATGGTCTTAAAGTCCACCTTTTAGTTTTTAAAATTATTCTATCACTCATTCTACACATATGTATTCAAAATTGTCTTAGTATGTATAGTGGAATCGAGGCAGTAATGCCATGCTGAAGGAGATGAAACCCTGCTTTTTCTAGATTGTGTTCTAGGGTGGGGCAGACCATACACCAGGAAACCACGTATTAATTTCAGACACTAATAAAAACTAGAAAAGATAACATTGGGTAACTATTTCTTGGAGTGAAAAATTCAAGTCAGATTGAGTGGCCAGTGAAAGGTTTGATGCTGAGGCGATGTTTGAGTTAAAATCTCAATAACAAGAAAGACTAATTTGCGGGTTGAACTGGACACCTAGACACATAACATCCAAGACAGTAGGAAACATCAAGGACAATGTCCTAAGCCAGGAACAAATTTGGAGTAACGCTGAGAATTCTAGCATGACTTAAATATATTAAGGGAGGGATGACTAGTAATTTCTATAGACAGAGATATAAAAAATACTCTGCCCAGAGCATAATGAACTAAAATATGTAAGGATAGGAAAAATATGCCTCTATCGGTTGTCATGAACCAGCACTACATGGTAAAGCATGTTATCCCGTAACCATGACGAGTCATAGCAGCTCCTATCCAAAGTCTTCCAGCAATTTGCACCAAGTGAGTGTTTATATTTTTATAATACTAATTTTTATACTAATGAAAAATAGAAGCAAAGCATATGTTTCACAATTCACATAGTTTTTAATTGGTAATTTCGACACTTCTATAATATTTAATAAAGACACAAAACCCACTGAACCTCTGGGAAGTCAGGTGGGGTTGAGGAAAGCACATGTACTGACAGCTCTCAGATAACATTGATTGTTATGGGGCCTGTGTTTTTGCAGACCAACAGAATATAATCGGAGGACTAGTAGAATGGCTTCCCCTTAGTTTTTTTAAACAATTGGAAGCCACCTGTAATCTATTTTGTAAGGCAAGGCAATGGATTATGTTTTAGTTGATTTCCTCCTGTATGAACTGAGGTAATCTCGGATGAGTTATTAAAAAGTTTTTCTGATCTCTAATATTTCATAAATTAAGGAAATTGGGTAACAACTTCATCATAAATGCTAATATTCTCAGCACTAACACGGACTTGAAATACAGTCCTTCTCAGAAGGTAACCGAGCTGACAAGGCAAGCTGGGGAGGTGATGATGGGCGCACTGCGAGAGGGATGATTCAAAACCACACTTTCTAACTCAGGAGGCTTTCAGTTGTTAATTTTGCCAATACTGCATATTGATTCACTAAGAAGCCTTTCTGGTGCTTTGTTTTGTCACAGGGGCTAAAAGAAAGAAAAAACATTTTCAGTATTTTCTCAAGGCTAAAAGGCACACAAGATGTGTTCCTCGAAGGTGACACACAGGATATGAAGGCAGAATTGAGCAATGTGTAATAACATTCCTCTGGGAAGAAGCCATCTCTTTAATAGTAGAGCAGCAGAAACATGGTTTTTCTGGGGACACTGCAGTGGAGTTTCTAGGACACAGTCTCTGCTCTTATGCAGGTTTCAAGATAGATAGTGATACAGTAAAATCCCTTTTCCTGGCTAGTAGACTCAAATATATATATATATATATATATATATATATATACACACACATATATATTTATATATATGTG
>NW_017733053.1:89062-97612 GCF_001890085.2 Hipposideros armiger | reverse complement strand
AAAAAAAACAGCACCTGACAAAACAGATTATATGGCTTAAGCAAATAAAGGAAATTATTGACACATGAAACTATCAAGACAAGGTTAAGCTGTCTTCAGAAATGTGTGGAGCAAGGGGCTCAGTGCACTGCAGTGTCCACCTCTACTCCCTGCTTATCCACACATATGGTGTTGCAAGGCAAGTTTAAACTATCCACACACTTTGCAATCACAATAGAAAGAAAGAAAAAGATTACTTTAAATCACATCCTTTCAAATGACAAGGGAATGAGTCTCACTGGTGTAACTGTAGTCCCAGACCAATCACCCCCAAGCCAAGGTTGCTGAATGAAGTGATTGGCCAGTGCAGGGCCATGAAGTACTGCTCTCTGCAACAAGAGTGAGCAGGGCTTCCGTCCCCCATGGACCATATAGGTGAGAATGGGGAGGGGTGGCTTCTCAAAGCAAGTACTTTTGCCAAAAGAGGAGAAGGGATGCTGGGTGCAAGGAAACAGAAGTACACACACAAACACACACTCTCTGACTCTCACGCACAAACTCACATACACATTGCACTAAGGGTTTTCATTTCACAACTGAAGAAATTCAAATATTGTGGATGAAAACTAACAAACTGAAATGTCAGAATTGTTACAAAACTTAAAACGATAAGAGTCAAAGGTGACCGATTTTCAGTTATAAGATGAGTAAGTTCCAGGGATCTAGTATGATGACTATCATTAATGATACCGTGTTGTATACTTGAAAGTTGCTGTGAGAGTAGACCTTTAATGTTCTTATCATAACAATGAAAACAACAAAATGATAAATGCATAAGTTAAAGGATGTGTTACCTAACCTTATTATGGTAAACATTTCACAATATATACGAGTATCGCATTATGTTGTATTGATTATAATCATGATGTACAGAATCAACTATCTCTAGGTTTAAGTCCTAAATCAGCTACTTATTAACATATGCCCTTTGATAGTGTAATGTCAATGATCTTGGGTTTGTTTAGCTTCAAAACATCAATAATAGCACAGCTAACTGTGACCTATTGTAAAAACTACGTAAAGTAAAATGTTTAGGACAATTAATTGCCTAATATATATTACCTTTTGTTAATGTATTAATTATACATAATTGGTGTAGGAAAATGAATATATTAATTGTGGAAACAAAAAGTAAAATCCCAGAAAAATCAGAATTTCACAAAGTTTGGTATCATGAAACGCTGCTTTCTACTGTTTAATAGATGTGCTTTGTATATTGGTAAACTTTTTAAAACATAGTAACTATGTGGAGCTATATGACTCTGATTCATATTATCAAAATTTGTAATCTTGTTTAGTTTATCTCAGCAACTACAGATGATGGGTACAAAAAGTCTCCACATTTCTTCTTCAGCATTTCTGTGGCCACAAGAGCATTTGTACAAATCAAATAAAACAAATGAACATTATTAATATGTTAGTTAACATAAGGAAGGCAATCCCTATGGCATGAGGATCTTAGAATACATTACACTGTGCCTGTCCCACCAATATTATTTTGCAGGCAAATTAAAGCTAAATTAACCATGTGAGACAAATTTATGGCAGGAAGTCACTTAGTTGACACGTTTCTGTTCAGATTATGTGGTGAACGGTTTGAATGCTTCATAGTCATCCTTTGGAAAATTACTTCCTTAGGTAGTGGTATGATAGTGGTGGGTGTGACAAATGAAGAGAACAACAAGGATTCGCCGGGGACAGTATGATAGCCTAATGAAAGAAAATATCAATACACACATGCCTCCAATAAAAGTTTAGTTTAGAACTATCATTAAATAAGATAACATTACCACTTTGAAAGAAACTAAATTAAAAGTAGGCGGTAGTTGAATACTGCACAGTAATCTAAAGAGGCCCCCAAAGTGTCTTTCCCTTTCACTGCCTTTATACTTGCCCTGCTTTCAGCACTTTGTGTTCCCATGCCGACCTCTGAGCTCCTACTCTATTTAAACATAGCAAATGAACTACAACAACAAAATAGAGAAAAAAGGGGAATCACGGATTGAGGGAGGCCAGGAATGCAGGCATAAATGAGAGGAGAAAACATTTCGAAGGAATGTGATTTTCGATAAAACATTTTGATGAAAAGCAAAATAGTGACAACGAAGAAGTGATTGTGTTACATATTGAGCACGGCAGGAATGAAATTGAGCAGAACCATAATCCAGATTTTAAATTTTATAGGAAATAACTTGATATGTCCCATAAGTCCCATTTTTATGCACTTAACATTTTTTCTGGAATATTTCCTATTATGCCTCAACTTTGTATTTACTGCTTGTGTTTAATTATATTTGATCCTATTTTATAGAAGACATCATATGCAAAGAACAAAGACTAAAATGATTAATGAGACTGGCCAATTCTTGTGAAATTGGCTTACAGACAACGGGAGGGGAATCTGACACCTGTGGTTTAAGCAGCTCCACCAGGAGGCAGTCTTGTTAGCAGCCTGTGTTGGGCAGGATAATGTCTCTGAAGCACACCCATGTCTGAATTCCTGGAACCTGTGAATATGTTATCTTATGTGACAAAGGGGGAATGCGGGCCCAGGAGGAATTAATTTTGCTGATCAGCAGACCTATAAATAGGAATCTTATCCTTAATTATACTTTTGGGCCCAACGTAATCAAACCGGTACTTATAAATGAAAGTGAGAGGTAGGAGTGTCAGAGTGACATAATATGAGGAAAACTCCACTGTCCATTGCTGGCTGTGAAATTGGAATGGGGCCAGGAGCCAAGGAGTGAGGGCAACCTCTAGAAGCTGAAAAAGCCAAGGAAATCAATTCTCCTTACAGCCTCTCATCCCACTGACACCTTAATTATAGCCCCGTAAGCTCTGAGTAGCACTTCTGACCGACTGAACTATAAGATAAACATTGGTACAGTTTTAATCTTCTAAGTTTGTGGTACTTCGTTGTGGCAGCAGTAGAAATTGACACAGAGCTCAAAGAGTACCCTGGGAAGTCAAAGAGCTGTCTAAGAAAAAGAGTGCCGTTTTAGCAGAAAACCGAAGACTGGGGAGAAATAAGCATCTCTAAAGTTCACGGGGAGTACTGAGTAAGCATTTTATAGGGGACAAGATAGAAGTTGTGCAGAGAACTGGTTGAAGAGAGAGCACTGCACATGGTGGAAACTGAAAAGCAGCTCAGTATGGATGCATCCAACGCACTCTGTGTGGTTCGTTGGGTGGGGCGATCGGATGGCGGTAGGAAGCATTTGAGAATGAGCAATCATGAGCCTGAGGGTTAATTTATCCAGATAATAATGGGAGTTTAAAAGTCACGATAACAAATGTAAAATTATTGCTAAAAGCAAGAAGTCACCGAAGGTCTTTAAAGGCATGTGTGTGTGTGTGTGTGTGTGTGTGTGTGTGTGTGTGTGTGTGGTTAGGACCCAAGGTGCATTCTAGAAATACACATATACACATAGTGCTGAGGCTGCCTGTGGAGACCAGATGGAGCAGGCCTGACTCAAATTAGGAGGCTTTGCTCTAATCCAGGGAAAAGATGGGATCGCTGCTGTGATTATGACTGTGACAAGTGTGACCCTGACAAGGTACCTGAAATCAGATAGCTCCCTTTCTTTAATCATCTGGTAATGGGTTGGTAGCCTTACTTGAATTTATATCCTTAGTCTCAAGAAGGATTCATTCTGCTATCAAACTAGAATAACTCTTTGGCACTATCAGGATATGTATTTTTTTCAAAGTGCAAAAACAGGTATTCATTCCAGTATATGATTTTATAAGCATTTACTTTATATGTTATGGAATACGCAAAATAACATTGTAATGGACGTCAAAAAGGGTTTGCTTCTATTTCCACTCCTATTACTAAATCATTGTCAATGACAAAAAATTCAAATTCTCTTTAGGCATTATAATCCTTACGGAGAAATTAGACAAATTGGATTTTATAATATGAAATAAATTACATAATATTGCCAATATTTGACCATTTTTAACTTACATAACTAACACATTTGTATGGTTTCACTTAATTTTTTTTTCAGATACAATATCATGTATGCTATGTTTCAACATGTTACAGACCAAAATTCCAAACCCTACAAATGTACTTTCGAAGAAAGTGGAACATAAAGAAAATATGCTTTCATATTTACTTAAAATGACTAATATAGACATATAAAAATCTGTAAACTAAAATTATGTTTTATAATTGCAAAGAATTCATATGCCAACTTTTTACTTCTGCTGCATTATCTGATGCCTTAGGCAAATCTCTAAGGATATTGTTTAATAAATATGTACGATACTCATAATTATAGAAACAAAAAGTTAAAATTAATTTCTTGCCCAACTATTTTCCCTTATAATCTTAACAATGTGGAGCCCCATGTTCATTATTTCTTACAATAAAACTACTCCAGAATGCCTTAGGTAATTGACCTATAATGATGATAATTTTCTCTTTGCCTGAGAAAATTACTTTTAAATTTAAATTTCTTCTTAGTCTTAAGGGAATGACTCACCTTGTCAATTCATTTATTTTTTATTTCCCATTTTAATTAGTCTCAATTTAATTACAATTGATTGAGTTAAAATATCAAACAAGAAACTACCTGCATGAATAGGAAAATCTCATTTTCCCAATAAGGGTCAACTTACACTTTAGAGAAAAATATCCAAACCCTCCTGTGTACACTTATATACGTAAGCTTCCAAATTTATTATCTAGAGATTGTGAAAAACAAAACAAAACAAAAAATCAAAACTTGTTTTTATTTAAAAAGTAAAATCATTCATGAGGTCCGAATCATTTTCTTCTCCTTTTGTTAAAACACAGAAACTGAGGTGGGGATAGAAACCCACAAGTGATTATAGTACATGAAGAATGTTGAAAACCACAAAATTCTAAACCATTATTTTGTCATTTTTCCCCTCCCAATGCTTAATTGAATGGAATACATTGATATAATTAAGCATCTTTTAAGGGAAATATAATTGCATTTTAAAATTTTTAGAAAATTAGGTTTAATCTGTTTTTTTTTTCCCAGCTGATTATAAGACTAGCTGTCATTTCTCCTCATTCTATGTTCGTCCATTTTCCCTGATGAACAAATGAGATTGAAGGAATTAGTGACAAAAGAGTATTTTTAGGAGAAAGTCTCATTAAATGCTACCATGTGGGAGACACAAATCCAGGACAATTCTTCTAGGAGAGCAGCTTCTTTTATTCCCTTCCTGCTTCAATACCAATTTATTCATCTAATGTTCATTCCCATTGTAAAGAGAATATTTTCAGTTTTTACAAGATTCCCAAATGAGGAGTTTAAAATTTTTCAGCAGAATATAATATGTAAGAGGATTAGCTTTTAATATCTGGTTAAAACAAAACTATAACTATGAAATTTTAATTACAATTATAGTTTAATACTACTGGGCAATGAGCACTCTTTATATATACACATATATAGTGCCAAATAATGTTTACACATATTAAGAATGGAAAAACTGTATTAATTGTAATACTCAATATATAATGATAAAAAAAGATGACTACAAGTCACATTTGACTTCTGCAATTACAAGAGGTGCTCTAAGTGGTTACCATCAGCGTCCAGACTCTTTTGACTATGGCAAACTACTGTTTGAGCATACATAACATCTCTTAAAATGCGCATACATTTTTTTGTCACCCCCCGTATGCCCGTATGTATATGCTGTATGTATGTGTGTGTGTGTGTGTGTGTGTGTGTATATACACACACACACACACACATATATATATATATATATAAAACTTTTCATTAAAACATGATTAGTTTTAAATGACAAAACTTTAAGAAAATTCTGTAAAATGTTAAAGAAATGACTTCCAAAATAAAAGTGGTCACTTGTAAATCAGACAACATAATGAAATAGAATTTTGGTTGAATATATATGTTTTATATGTGATTTATAATATATAAGTATAAAACTTGGTAGCTCATTATTAGGTAAGTCATTTTATTGTCGTATATCTAAATGAATGTCAAACATTTTGTAATGTTTTTTTTGGAAACATATATGTACTTAAAAAGCTATAGTCCAACAGGTTTTGATAACTCTTTAACTGATTGAGCTTCAAAGATTTTATTTATTTTTTATCATCAAACATAAAAATTGGGAGGACTTTTAGGTCCCAGGCATGATTTTATTTTTTTTTTTATATAATTTTTTTAACATAATCTTTAGAAAATAAACTCAGAAGCTCATGTACACAAAAGAGTTTGGATATTTTTCTCTATAAAGTGTAAGTTGATCCATTTGGAAGGAACCAATCATTCCAAAATTATGTATTGGGACATATGTTTATAGCATGAATAATTTAGTAATGAAAACAAGATAAAATCCTACCCTCTTAGTACATTTTATTTATTTATTTATTTATTTATTTATTTATTTATTTGGGACAATATTAAGTAGTGTTAAGTCTGCAAAATATTCAGCAACAGGAAACTGTTTAGAAATTATTTTTTAAGACAGAAACCAACATGGTGGTTGCCAAGGCTGAGAGGAGAGGGGTATGGGAAGTTGTTTAAAGGGTACAGATCTTTAGCTTTAAGAGGTAAAAAGAGTTCTGGAGATCAGTGCATAGCAATGTGATTGTGCTACTAATGAACTGTACATTTGAAAAATTAGTAAGATGCTAAAATTTATGGTACATGTATTAGGGTGAAGGTAATATACTGTGGTATTCATTTTGCAATATGTAAATGTATCAAGTCAACATATACAACTTAAACTGACACAATGTGGTATGCCACCTTTATCTCAATAAAGCTTGAAATTAAAAAAAAAAGTAGTATATCCATGAATGAGCCACTATACAATGATTAAACAATATTATAAAATATAAGAAGACAAAAATATAATTAAGGTGGTATCACAAATACAACTGCCTTAAATTTAACAAAATTAGCAATCAATTTAAAATAAATAAATAAGAATATGTGAGCAGAATTGACATTCTATCAGGTCAAATGATTTCAAATAATTTTTAAAAAGTTAAAGTTAAATCCAAACTATACAAATGACTTCTTCACCATCATAGAGATATGTATTGGGGGAAAGAAGGTGATTGAATAACAAAATAAATAAAACAACAATAACAATCAGAAAAATAAAAACTCACTGACATCACTTATGACAGAATAAGAATAATATACTTTTACTTCATGATGAATAAACAGAAATCCACCAGATTTTATTTTTCACCCTGGGAAGTTTGCATAATACCAGGAGAAAAATTATCTACAAGTTTTATCTCCACTATCATTATCTTTCCAAGAGGTAAAAGGAAAAACAAGAACAATAACAAATATAGGTGACCATGACTCACAAGTAAAACGCTGAAAAAATTCTCAGGAAAGGCACATACTTCACTCCAGATGCACAACCATCATGGTTGAAAAATCTCAAAATTCAAATTTCTTTCCATCTTGCCCATCATTAGTCAAGGCTAATTTTCTTCAACAGCAAGCAAACAAAAGCTACATGAAGTTAATTCAATGAAATATTCTGATACAAGAGATTAATTTACTTCTTAATCCCTTCACCTTTTACATTCAGTCCCCCAATCTCCCTCCATTCTGGCAAGCATCATTTTGTTCTCTGTATCTATGAGTCTGTTTCTGTTTTGTTCAATTATTTTGTTCTTTAGATTCCATGCATAAATGAGATCATATAGTATTTGTCTTTCTCTGTTTGACCGATTTCACTTAGCCTAATAACTTCCAGGTCCATCCATGTTGTTGCAAATGGTAAGATTTCATTCTTTTTTTATGGCTGAGTAATATTCCATTGTATATATGTACCACCTACTCTTTACACAATTGTCTATTGATGGGCACTTAGGTTGCTTCCATATCTTGGCTATTGTAAATAATGCTGCAATAAACATAAGGGTGCATTTTTCTTTTCAAATTAGTGTTTTGGATTTCTTTGGATAAATGCCCAGAAGTGGAGTTGCTGGGTCACAAGGCAGTTCTAGTTTTAGTTTTTTAGGAACTTCCATGCAGTTTTCCATAGAGAATGTATCTATCTGTAATCCCACCAACAGTCCACCAGGGTTCCCTTTTCTCCACATTCTTGCCAACACTTGTTTGTTTATTTTTTGATGATAGCCATTCTGACATGTGTGAAGTGATATCTCATTGAGGTTTTAATTTGCATTTCTCTGATGATTAGTGACCTTGAACATCTTTTTATATGTCTATTGGCCTCCAGTATACTAATTAAACTTTTTGCAGGAATCATTTTATAATATATTTAAGTCAAACCATTGTGCTGTATAGCCTTAAATGTATACAGTGATCTATGTCAATTTTATGTCAATATACTGGAAAAATTTTTTTAAAACAAAAATCAATCTAAAACCAAGGGGTATGTTTTATATAGCAAAATTTTTCCAAATAGAGATAGAAAGTGTCAGCCTGATGATGTCATTCATTATTAGGTAGAGAAATGAACAAAGTGAAGAGGACAAAATCACACAGTTCAGTG
>NW_017733053.1:41838-88687 GCF_001890085.2 Hipposideros armiger | reverse complement strand
TCTAAAACAAGTTTGTTTTATTATGACTATTATTCTGCCTTCATTTGACAAATCAAAAAAATCTGAAGTTCAGAAAAGATAAGAAATCAGTGACTCCTGTCTTAGATCTAATGAGGTGTCAGACTGAAATTTACTAAATTCCAGTTTATTTTGACCCTTAAGGGATATGCCTTCCACTGGAAACTTCTTCAACTCCATTCAGAATCTGGTAAAAGGCAAGCTTTAGTCTGAAGATGGCTCTTTCTTGGGTCATTTCTTATATCTAAGTCTGTGTATAATTAAAGTGGTTAAAAGACCTAAAGAGCTGCTAACTATTTTTATTTCATGGATATGAAAACATATGATTTATTGTAAAGAGTAATGTGTTTAGATTTTGGTAATAATTCCATGCTACCATTTTATATGGCTACATGGATTAAAATAATAAAAAAATAGCTGATCACAACCAAGTATATGATTTTCCCAAATATATTTCTATAGGAAAAAGACATTCATAATTTCTTTTTATCCTTCTAAATAACTGAAAAATAATTCACAATAAACATATGGAATTTGAGCCAGTGGGTGAAGGTCAGGTTTCCTATCCTTAGAATGGCCAGTTCTCAAGAGACATTCATTATGCTTCTCAGTTTCTCCACTAAAGTTTGAGCTACCCTTTTCCAAAGCAGCAATTTCCACAATACACTCAGATATCAGCTTGTCACTGTGTATTTTCTCACTCTCCCTGCTTCCTCACTTCTATCTGGGATAATCAACCAAATTCAAAGAAATAAATAATGTGGGAGTTGGATCTGCATCCAAGTCTGTGCCTCATATTTTACTACTTTCAGAGAACCCAAACTAAGATAGTTGACATCCAAGTGGTATTAGGAAGACACATTCATGATGGAATTCTGGAATTGGGTTTTTTTATTGACCATATGGCAATAGGTTTCCATGACTGTTAATAAGTGAGGTGATGATACCTCCTATTATGCTATATCTTTGAAATTACTAACTTTTAGTCCACTAGAATGAATCGTAGGTGGAAGAGGAAGACTGGGGTTTTCTAGATCTTCCAATAATTCAATATTAGAGAAACAGTAATTATAAATATTGTACAATTGGCTGACTTTTGTCCGCTGTCTTAAAGGTCTTGAAGAAAGCAAATGGCAGATTCAGGTCAGCCAACTATCGACTGAAACCATGTGGTAAAATCCAGAGTGCTTCCATGACAGGGTTTACAGGGTCCCTCCTCTCTGATGGTCAGAAGGCAGAGCACTAAAACATCAGACATGAAATTTAACGTTAAGTACAGCAGTGTTGCAAAAGGAAATGTACGCTAAGCCAAAACATAATTTCTATGGTAAAATCAGGTGTTGATTATGAATGCATGAGGCTCTTATTCATGGAATGGGATATTTTCAAATACCACTACAAGTCAAAAAGAACAAACTCCCCCTTTTTCTTACATGTGAGTATTAAAATTTCATTGCCTGTAGAAAATATTGGGTTGTCGGAAAAGTCATGACGTATTTTTTTCTATGTTTTTCATTGCAAAAATGTGTCATGACTTTTCCGACAACCCAATAGAAAGACTTACTTGAGGCAGATTAGTCTCCAGATGATGCAAATCTTCCTCAAGTCCTGACAATAGGCCTCTAAATGCTCCCAGACCAATAACTAGAGTCAGATTACTCATTAAAAAGTTACAAGGCCTGTTTCAGATGTATTGGCAGGAGCCCAGAAAATGAGTCTGAGAAAAAATATTTAGTGTTTTAAAAGTGGTAGGTATGATATAGGTAGTCATTTGTCAGTGAGGCTGGACATAAAACCAGGCAAGAATACCAGAAGAGGATCCTAAAATGTAGCTGCTGAGGTGGTCTTTACTAGATGAAGTGGATTCACTGCCTCTTTCACTTAAGACCAAACAATCGTTGCCTGTATACCATCTCTATTTATTGCATGTGTTAAATGTTAACTATCCTGTACCCACCAATATAAGAGAAGTATGTATCTCTCTATTTTACTTATTATCCAATCATAGAGATTTCCCCACTTTGCTTTGCGGACAAAAAAAGGGGTGCTGTAATAAATCTAACAGAAGGTAAGCTCACAAGGTGATCTCATCATAAATTCCTAATGGGCAGGTCATGGAGAGAAGTCAGGCCCAGGCCTAAAGCTTTTTTAGTGAAAGGTTTTTAAGCCAGGCCTGTCCATCCTTCTGGTGCATCTAGGGTAACACACCTTTGAAATGCCAGAGATAATCCTCTCTTCTAGACCCATGGAAGGAGTGGCCACCCTCAAGAGAGCACATAATCCTGTTAACTATTCTGTAATCAAATCCCCACCATGCTAGCCCTACCTTCAGGTAATCTTTCTAAATTCCCTCCTTAATTTCAAATGCATAATAGAAACTGCAAACTGTCGTTCTCTGGAGCATTTGAGGTTTTGCTTCCCTGCCACTGTCATCAGTTTTGGCTCAAATAAACTCATAAAAATTCCCTAGAGGTTTGACCCTTCTTACATGACATGTATTTGGCATCATCAGCGGGATTCCAAAGAAGCTCACTCAGGACCACACTGTGGACACACACCTGGTATGAGGCACAGGCACAGGCCCACTGAGCCCCACTGGGCTTTCCATTTTGCACTGAGTGAACTTGATGAGTAATCTTTTGGAATCCCAGGCCTCTTTACTTTAAGAAGCAGGTTCATGACCTTATTTTGAGCTGTTCTTAGAAAATTCTTTAGGGGGAAAAGGGTTGAGATAATTCAGGAAAATAGAAGAAAAATGGATTGCTGTTTTTAATTTCAGTCTTTTATTGGATTGCTTAATGAGAGTCTGTATACAATCTTTGTTAGATGAGAGACTAAATTCTCTTTAGGTCCAAGATTGAGAGGATACTTGCTTCCCCAACCCAAATAGCCAATGGGGTAAAGATAGTTGCTGCAAGTCCTTAAATCTGGAGTGACGGAGGTGGGCAAGGCTAGAGGTCCAGGGTGGTAACAGAACCAATCCCGAAGAAGACTATGGGAGCCCCAGGAAGGGTTCTCTGTGAAGGGTAGGGTGTCCTGCAATGGGTGCATCCTGAGAGAGGGCCTGTGCCTTAGATCGAGTTCCAGTTTTGGTGACATATGGTAAGCTCTTGGTGGCCCTCCTGGCTTGGATATTCTTAGGTGACTAAGACTCTTTGTGGTGTTGCCTGAGGAAAAGTCTACTCTAGGTTGAAATGCAGTCCTTTAGGGATGCTAATCACATTTGGCTCCTTCAGAAACTGCATTCATGACTGGTTTTCCCTAGAAGTTTATTCAGACTCCACAGATTCTTAAAGGGAAACTAAAAATATGGGAAATTGTGCCTCTGAGGCTGATGAGCCCCAGGACAACCAGCCTTCCATTAATACTAAGATGGCTGAGATAAGGATGCTTTGATACTTCTAAATTAATATTTGCATACACAATTAGAAGAAGCCAGCTATGAAATTAGTCAGAATGAATGGAAATAATATTAGATTGGTCTCTTGAAGCTTTAAAAAGAGGATTAAGATAAACGGATCAACTTATGATGTCCTTTAGGTGTCAATTGAATTCTTTGAGGTATAAAATGGCTGTCCTTATTTTAAAAGGGGGTAGGTCTTGGTACTTGACTTGCCAAAGACAGGTGTAAATTGTAAATGCCTCCAAAACAAAATTTGGATCCAAATGTTCTTTTATAAACTAGTGAGTTTTTGTCATAACTAAAAGATCTTTGTTTGTGCCTGTCTGTTCAAGTCTATATATGTATGTCACAAATGTGAGATAATTTCTACCTCCAGATGGTATTGTTAAAATTAATTTAAAGACAAGCCCTTGTAAGGAATGGGTATTCTAAAATTCTCAAAAACACCAAAGCTAACTCAAATGCTTTTCAAGTTCATATGATTTAAGATTAATTCTTAGTAAATAAAAGCTGGTTTAAGTTTGTTGGTTCAAGTAGAACAGACATGTCTTTTGAGTTATTGATATTAAATATAGTATTTGTATTTTACCTGGTTTTACAAAACTAAGTTCATGTTAATACTTTACTTTAACATCTTGTGAAATATGTTTCTATAGGTTATAAAATGTCTTCATAAGTTTGACTTCTTAGTTTTCATTAGAAAGTGAACTTTTAAGGGCTCAAACCTCAATATACGTAGGAATAACTTTGCGGTGTTCCAAAAGGGCCCACGGAACACCCCAAAAATATTTGTTTTCTCTTTTTACAAAAGAGGAATTTCAAACTAATCAGGCTGATTTTATGTTAAATAGGATCACAAGCATTGTAAAGTAAGTGATAAAAACTTCTATGGTATATTGTATGGGTAAACAATGGTTGTAAATTAAATAAATAGTCGGGACTATGGGAAACCCAGGAAGGCCACTTGGTTCTGCAAGTCTCCCTGAAAAACCCCGTTTTTTCAGTTTTTGCATCACTTCATGCATCATAGTTCATTTAAGCTGGACTTAAATTAGATGAAGGAACTTATGAGCTGATATTATTGAAACCACACATGAACGTCATTTCTTTAGCATGCACCCTGCTTTAATCCAAGCTAGCTTTTTTAGCCTGATAGAACTATAACTGATTTCCATTCTTTCCCCAGACCCTCTTACCTCTGTTTATATGGTACCTCACTCCTTTTAATCATTAAGCTCTTAGGACATTAGGTTCTGGTTAGTGTCAAACTCACCTAAGAATAAAGCTTCAGGTCTATCGACCATGACCAAGATATAACAACCAAACCTCAAACTACCCGTAGAATAAGGTATCAGTCAAACAAAGATAACACCTCAGCCTAAGTTATGGTTCAGCTCCAGACTCATAAAAGCAGAGAGGGAAGGCCTCATAGCCTGCATTCCCAGGACACCTGACTGAAAAATGGCACGGCTGACACCAGGACCTAAAGCCTTGATCAACTGTTCTCTGCCTTAGCCCTGACCAATCGTAGAGTGCATGGTAATGATTTTTTCCTTATATAACCTAGCTACTACAGGCCATCGGGGAGCCAGGTTTTTGAGAGCACTAGCTCACCTGTGTCTCGGGCTTGGCGTCAACTCCCAAATAAACCTTTATTTCTTTTCTGCAAACTCCTGCTCCTGTCTTTTTTTTTGGCTCAGAGGCACACAGTCTGTGATAACAACATCTTAGTCATTGCCAAGGTTGGATACAGTCACTTCAAGAAAATGTCAAATTGTAACCACTTCCTTTCACAGAAAGCTCCTGGGTGACAAAGACTTAAACAATCATTGACAACCACCTGTAAATTTCGTGTATGGACTTCAACCTCACTGAAAGGGACCTTATCAGATGCCTAACCATGAATGGACTTCTCTACCCTTGTCTCTGACACATGGCTCTGCCCAGAACGGACACCAAATACTTCTCTAGGTTGAGAAGTTGCTGACAGTAGTGGTAGACAGCTATCCTGAGACATGTGCTGTATGTCTACAGATTGATGTTGAGCTCAGAAACCATTTTGTTTGATTGGCTTTACTTGTGTGCTAATGCTATTAATCATAACAGTAGTCAATCTTGTTCTTTGGGCTTTTCTATATAATTCAATTGTTTATGGCTACTGAAGATGTATAACTTAATATTCTTTTTATGGTTATGTAAATGTTATGCTAGATGCCAAATACAGAAAAACGAAACAGGAGGCAAAATTCAGATCATGATAGTTCACAGGACAGAAATGATTCTAATTGTCTTTTGACAATGAAGGTCGTAAGGCGTGACTGCTTTCCATTTATCTGCCATTCCCTGTTCGGGGAAATTCAGCCTCAACTTGGTTATGGTATTCTCCCATCCCCAATCATCCACCTTTTCAAAACAACGTTGATACTGAAACTTCCTAGGAATGAGCCTTCCTAGTGCTTGAGATCACACTATGCAACCAAAAGGCTGGTCGTTAGTGCATCCTTCAGATTGATTTATGATTTAAAGGGGTAATTGTGCATGTAAAAAAGTTTCTATGGGAAGTTACCTCACAGGGTGATCTGATCATAAATTCCTAACTAAGCAGGTCATGGTGGGTAGTCACACCCCCAGCACATCACTTCTTTAGTAAAAGATTATCTTTTGCCTTAAGCAAGCTCTATCTTGTTTTTTGTGCCTCTATATTAATACATCTTTGAAATATCATAACCACCTTCAAGAGAGCACATAATCTCACTAACTATTCTGTAATCCAATCCCCCACCTTTCTTTCTCCCTTCATGTATTCTTTTTTATGCTCCCTCTTTAATTCAAGTGAAAAAAAGAAAGAAAGAAAGAAAAAAAACTGTCATTTGAGCATTCGAGACCTTGCTTCATAGCAATTGTCCTCAGGTGAGCTCAAATAATATAAAAATTCTTTACACCCATTTCTCTGGATAAAAGGGATCAAATATATGGTGATAAAAGGAGAACTGACTTTGGGTGATGAATACACAATGTGACATACAGATGATGTATTACAGAATTGTGCATCTGAAACTTATGTAACTTTACTAACCATTGTCATCCCAATAAACTTCAATAAAAAAATTCTTCACAAGTTTGGACATTTCTTACATGCACAGTTATGTACAGACTTGATTAGATTCAAGTTCTTTCTTTTGTTTTTGTTGCTTTAGTAAGAGATCTTATAGGTGACTCTGTGTTCTATAGCAGCACATGAAAGGACAGAAACTTTTTGTTCATTCGTCCTTTAGTGATGTTAAGATTGATTAGTGGTTTCATGGAGTGTCACTGCCAACCTTTCAATGAGGGGTTGACAGCCATTGATGAATATTGCCTAGATCCATAATTCATCAGTGTTGTAATATGTTAACTTCCTAATTCTGATATTCTTTATGCATTTATTATTTGTAATTCCTCTGTAAAAAACAATCCTTCTTTCTTTACCTGAAGATAAAGGAAATATTGAAAGGAAGACATTTGGATGACATTCAGGACATCAAGGGTAATACGACAACAGCTCTGATGGCCATTCCAGAAAAAGAGTTCTGCAATTGCTTTGAAGGGTGGACTAGGCACCAGCATCGATGGATAGCTTCCCAACTGGAATATTTTGAAGGTGACCATGGTGATATTCAGCAATGGGGTTGTAACACTTTTTCTAGGATGAATTCAGGAACTTAGTTGTCAGACCTCGTATATCTTAAAACAAATCTCTCATATACGTAGATAATCCTTTGCTTTCAAGCATGAAAAGATATCAGAGGCATAAAGCTGCAACACCAATACCTCCTAGGAACTCTGGGTCACTTTCATAAGAAATGGTATTTATGGAAAATTATCTGGATAAATAGGAGAGATTATGTTACTGGGTTATTCTTTGTTTCTAGGGGCTTTTAAATGAACAAAGCTAGAAAATAACACCTTTCTTTAAAATTAGAGAAAAAAGTGGGTGCTAAATATGCACTTCCAAAATAAATTAACATTTGGAGACCATTATTTAACTTCTATTTTATATATGTATATTTTAACTCTTGCTGACAATCTTGTCAATATGCATGTTGATGGAATAACACTCATTATGAAGAATAGTGATTGTAAGTACCCAGTCAACTTTGTTTTCTCAATATTCTTATATACGTATTTTCATTTTAATCACTTTAATGATTGTTAACATTACAACTCTTAATTGACTCATATTAAATATGTTATGACCTTATCTGCTAATTTCAATCATTTATGTCAACTGTATGTCTGCTTCTATTTATTTTTTTCTTGTTGATTTTTGAAGAATATGGTTCTTGCTATTAGCATGCCTAGTGACTTTTTTTTTTAAATGGATCCTGGAAATTATATTTATTTACATTTTCCTTTTTTGAGGACTGACTACTTTGATTTAATTAGGGATAGTTTATTCAAAACTAGATTGTAGCTGTAGTAAGTCTCTGTCAACTTCTTTTTATCCCTGTTCCTAGTCATCACTCTCATAGTCTTCACTACATAGGTTATATACTGTTTAATTCCTTTTCTATAACATTTTGAAATAAAAATGTAGAGATTAGTGGTTGCCAGAGTTTAGGGATGAGGGTTGGGAAGTTGTGGCAATAAAAGGGAGAAAGAGGAAGGCTTCTATTAATGGAATAACTTTGTATCTTGATTGTGGCGATGGTTACATGAATGTACACATGCTATAAAATTACATAAGATTATACACACATTTTTGTTAATAAGTGATGGCATGTAACTTGTGAAACCTGAATAATTTCTCTGTATTGTACTAAAGGCAATTTTCTGATTATATTGATTTATAATTATGCAAAATGTCACCATTTAGGGAAACTGGGTGAGAAGTGTATAAGAAGTCACTGTATATTTTTTGTAACTTCTTTTGAACATTTTTAAATTTCAGTATAACAAATTTTACTTAAATCAAAATACATAATTGAGTTATAGATATTAATTTGGAAGATACAAATGATATTCTTTACCTAAGGAAAATTTATGTCATGGAGAGTTCTGTTTTTACAGTAAGAAAAATGTAGTCACTGTTATAAAACTTTTACATGTATTGTGCCATAATGTTCTAAAAATTTTTGGCATTTTAATGGCATTTTACAGGTTAAAAAAATACTGAAACATGAACAATGTTTCCTCCTCTCTTCATGTGATCCCTCCTCTGCTCATGAAGACTTCCTTCTGGTCATGGTCTATCATTAAATTCTACTATTCTTAAATAATAAATGCTTATCACACTGGTCAAATCCTTCCTTTAATAAAAAGTCGTTCCTGAATAGCTTGCTCAGTGAAAAAAAGCTTACATACAAATGCACACATTTTCTTAACGCCAGCAAATTTTTGTTGAAAGAAAAATGTGAATATTTGATGGCTTGATAACTTTGATGCACTTAATATTTTATTCATCTGGTATTACTTTGCTCATGCTAGAACCAAATGAATGAGACTGGGACTCTGAATATGTTAAGAGAAAAATAATTGGAATGAAATAATTTCTATGAGAGGGTCCTTCTCACACCATGCATGCATGCTGCTAAGTGAGCTTTATCCACTGAAGTTCAACAACCCTTCCCTTGTAACATACACAGAGAACAGTTCCAATGTTATGAAGTGAACCTTATCTCAATAAAGTAATAGGATAATAATATAGACATCCACAGTTTAAATATGTCAAATGTAAATAAGGAAAAGAATATTCATAAACAGAGAGAAAAATGGAATTAGAAAGTCTGGCTTGACTTTGCAAACTCTTTCCTAGATCTTTTATTCTTTCACTCAATACTTGTCAGAAAAATAGAGGATTCCTGTGAATGGGGGAAGATTACCACAACAGCAGCAACAACTTTAGAGATTGAATAAAAATGTCATATTTATATTTAATAAATATTAAATGTATGTTATGCATTAATTTGGATGATTATTTATAATCATGAAATATGGACAAGATGGCTAAAACTATACATAAACACCTTTTTTAAAGATTGAGTGAATACGTTTTCAAAGGGATAACAGAGACAGATACACAATATATTATAAGGTATATTTCATGCTGAACTACAGCTATTTTTAGGTATTTTCCCTAAATTTGAAGTGCCAGAAATTTGAACTATTTTTATTTAACTTACAATTAAAATAGCTTGTAGCAATCAAACTTTTAAAAAGTTTTGTTTTTCCATGCTAGCCATAGTTTAAACATTGCATAAAATCTTTTCATTTTTAATACAAATTTACTGTGTTGAATTGAACTTTCTTAAGAATATGTATATTTTTAATTATTAATTGTGTTTTGTATTTATGTATTTATGTATTTATCTCATGTACCTTTCTGGAAATTAAAGGAAGGAAAACCTAAAAGTCCTGTCTAGGGATTCAAATTTCTTAGCACATGTACACTAAAATTATTTATAATTCATAATTATTTAATAGCAGTATAAATATAAGTAATATTAATATAAATAATACTATAATTAACTTCCAGTTAAAGAATAAGCATTTTCTATTAGAATTTTTCTTTAGGCAAAGTTAGGTTTGTAATGTGCCTTATATTATTTTTACAGCATCTAAATTCAGAGTATACTCTAAGGATTAGGGCTATATTTTACTATTTTTTTTTTACCCATCCTTTTCAAGCTATCATATTCTATTTACCTAATGAATATTCAAATAGATTCTACTGTACCTTTTATCTAAGTAATTCATAGAGCTAGCACCACTTGTTTATATATTTGTATTTATTCTGAAAATTAGGCAATATTATATGGAGTATATATAATGATATTTGTGTTATTTATGCTCTATGTATTGTCATCATCTGATGCAGGCTCAACCCTCCTTGACACTGACAGCCAGGAGGCTGACCTGTAGGCTACTGAGCTACCCTGCCATCCGGATTTGTTGTTGCTCAGCTAACAGGAGAAAGAAGAAGAGAAAGATCGGAGCATGTGGTTCGCTGGTTCCTCTTCAAGCTCAGTCACCGTTTGGCAGTGGCTGGTTCCTGTACTGAATTCCACAGCTGCTGTTTTGCGGCCTCTATGCTACTGCCAGCTCCAAAAGACTGTGGACCACTTCATTCAGCCTCTGCATTTCAGGACTAAGGGTCCTAAAGACTTCCTTTGCTTCCTCTTCTTCCCTTCTCTTTCTTTGTCATTCATCTTAACTTCCCATATCTTGTATATAGTGCTTTCATTGAATTGTCTTCAATTGCCACTGTTTTTGATGCACCATCAATTTGTTGCTGGGATGCTGGCATTGTCAACTTATCTATTGTTGGGAAACTAGGCTTAAACTGTGTGGGGATATTGCAGCATCTAAAGTTGTCTTAGGTTGGTAAGAAATTTGGAAGTAAATACCACTTTGAAAATAATGAATGATGTCTCAGATACATACATTGACTAATTTGAAAAAAACACACACAGAAAAATACATTTTAAACATTTTAATGAAATCATATAAAGGTAATTTATCATACGTGTAGTCATTTAAACATTAAAGTAAAATAACTAAAAGAGGATTCAAGTAAAGAAATACATGTGGATTGGTCTTAGAACTGCAGCTGAACAACAGAGTTGACAAAAAGAAAAAAAAAAACCTTCAGGTATTCATTTCTTTATCTCTGTTTCCATTCTCAAGTCAAGTAGCAGTCCTTTCCACCAGTCAGCTGCAAAGCCCTCCTTGACTGTAAACAGTGATCACATTATTGAGAAGTCCAAGTCTCTTTTCCCTCTGTCTTTTGTTATTTTTTATGGTTTGGGATCTCCATTTCCACTTCCACCCCTCTTTTAATACAATACAACCTGTGTTTTGACTACATTTCTGAACATTATTTCTTAGTCTACTTCATTGAACTGTATTCTTTTAATCCTGAAGTCTTTCTTATGTGAAGCGTTTTGCTGCTATGGTGACTGTTTCTTCGCTTTCTCCTCCTTCTCTGGCTTGACCATCTATCTCCTTTTATATACTGTCTCTGTCTAAACAATTATAGTGTCTATTTCTCAACCTAAAGTCTGTTTACCCCAGTGATCTGTGATGAGATCCACAGGTTATACAAAGTTAGTTTCCTAGGGTTGCCGTAACAAAGTGGGTGGCTTACAATAACTGAAATTTACTGTCTCACAGTTTGGGAAGCGAGAAGACCAAAATAATGGTGTAGCAAGGCCGTGTTTTCTCTGATGGCCCTAAGGAAGAATCCTTCCTTGCTTCCTCCAGTGTCTGGTATTTCCCGGCAATTCTTGATGTTCCTTGGCTTGTAGGCAGTACAATCCAGTCACATAGACATCTCCTTGCTGTGTAGCTTCACACTGTCTTCCTTCTTGGCATAGCTGCCTCTGTGTCCAAATCCCCCTTTGTTGCCAATCATACTGGAATAGGGCCCACCGAAAAATAACCTCATTTTAACTTGATTACCTATATAAAGACCTTATTTCCAAATAAGGTCACATTCTGGGAGGGGGATGGGACATAATTCAATTCATAAGACAAAGCTAGAGCACAAACATGGTATATTGTCCTGCAGATTTTTGGGGCTAAAGAATTGGGTTGAGGGATTGGTATGTACATTCAAAATAACAAGACACCTACTTCTACAGGTAGGACAGTTTTACTGCTCACTCCCCGTGAGCATAAGAAAAATACAATAAATGAGTGTGACTTCACATTTACTTTGATTTTTAAAATTAATTTTGCCCATAACACCAATTGTTTCATGATTCAATTGCCTAATTTATATTTTAAAAGTTGATCTAAAGTTCAGTTTATTTGGGCATCTACAGATTATGTTATATTTCAATATCATAACAGATATAACAAACAATTAAAATATAATTGTTGAGTAAATAACTTCTAGGTCTTTTCAACATTTCAAAGATCATTTTTGGCAATTCTATCTCTTTTTTACAGCAACTATTGGAACAGATGCTTCAAAATGTGTGTTCACTCCTGCAGATTATATGGTTTAATTTTTTACCACAGTGGGACCCATCATAGGCATTCTAATTCTATCTCAGAATTTACTACCTGATGTTCTCTTTGGTTTTACAGAGTTTTAAATGACTACTATGTAATTATATGGCAGCTACTACTTTAAAATGGGAAGGCTTTACTGCAAAAGTCTTCACTGTGGGTTACGTAGGTACTTAGGCAGACAAATACATACAGCTTCCCTGGGAAGCAGTTGATTTATTAGCACACCTCGGGGTTTGTAGACTCCTTCAGAAGTGAGCCACATGATATTCTGGTGGCTAGAAAGAGTTAATGTGGCTTCCTAAATTCTCTTCTTAGCAGGAAGTTGGGAAGGCGAGGTACCAGAACTTTCACCTGTTATTGAACACTTTTAGTTCAATATGTGTATTTAGGATGTTGTGAAATAAATATTAACACAACTCCTGACAAATTTGTTTTTTAATATTTTCATATTTATTTCTTAAAACATTGTTAGTCATACAAAGGACTACAATGGCTTAAAAAGGTATATGTGGTATTTCTTTCCCTAAAGGTTTTAAAATATGACTTTTGGAGAAGTTAAAGTATTTTTTTAATGGGAATAAAATAGAAGTAGATGACTTCTCAAATTAATTTCCAGGAAATTAATTTCCTCATACATGAGAGTGCTACATTTTTGATTATCTAACTTGTGATTACATTTTCAAAAATATATTTACTTGTGAAAGTAAATATAAAATAAGCCTCTACTTAATGGTCTACTTTTAAATTAAAATCCAGTCAAACTAGTTTTGATTATACTTTTCCTAAGTGCTCTAATACTGTATGGGAGTAGCACAAAGGGGAAAAAAAACTACGTAAGCATACTAGGCATTTTCAGACACATGGAGAGCAGAGAGACAATCCATGCATTTAAAATATTCAGTTCTTTGCAGTGTTCATTCATCTGAGCAGCCACAGCCTTTGAACGCTAATGATGAAGCAGGTGACCAACCAGGAACACTAATCTTTAATCAACCCATATTTGAAGCATGAAATTCTCACCCCAGGAAGGTGATTAGTTAATTTAATGGAAATAGAATGGTCAGATGGGAAATAGGTATAGCAGAATGACTTAGAATATTGCTATTTGTTATTGCTCTTACAATTTAAAGAGTAAAATGTCTCTTTCTCTGGAACTTACATAGTTATTTTCCCAGCAAAATAATTCCTAAAAGATCGAACAGGAAATGTTTCTTTTGGTACACTTTATAGAAACAAAACGATCCTGACTCAATCATCTTCAGGTTTTTTCATACTTTTAAACCATTATTTAGGACATTTGATAAATATTCTCTTATTATCAACAAAACAAAACAGAGCTAAATACAATCCCTTTAAGTGTGTGATCTAATTATGAATATATGTGACTGAAAGAATAACCCAACTACCAGTAAAAGACTATTACTTTTATTTTGATGAGAGTGTAAGAATGTCCCTAGAATAAGTTCTTTACAATATTTTATTCAAAATGTGTTTGAATGTGAAACATAAATGAATAATTAGATCTATACATCGACATCTTGGGAGTTTAATCAGTTACTTCCTGTCTCCATACATTCTTTGGTCTGGAAAATCCATACTGTCTGATTTAATTCCATTTTATGAGGAGATTTCCCCACATTTTGTACCTGAGTAGATTATTTTAATTGACTGAATGAAATAAATGGTACTAATGCTTCATATAAAAGTTTACTATAAAATATCCAAGCTACAAACAACTACCCCTCAGACCAGGTTGTTTTCTCTTCTAGAATAAAATATGATACATAATTAGTGTTACGAATTTCGGGGACTTAATATTTTGACATTTAAATTTGGAGAAAACTTCAAACTGTTATGAAAACTATGCAATAAATTTGGTCAAGTTAAACTCTAGGGCTGTTTAAAAAAGTACATTATTAATATTCTTACAAATCTTTTGTGCCTTGAATCTGCTATTTTCTTTGTGGTAGAAGATGGTGCACTTGTAAGAGTTTATTTTTCTTGTTTTTTATTATTCAATTTTTACTAATTAATAAATATTTAAGGTGTTATGTCTTTTTAATTTTATCCCTGTTTCTTAACATAATGTGAGCTATTTATATAGGTGTAAAACTGTGTGATGAAATTAAATTTAGTGTAGTGAGCTGGCTATTCTAAATATTAAAGTGATATTACTGTCTGTTTCTGTGAATCTTTCCAGTTTTTTCTTATTAATTATATTTCATGAAAGTCCAAATACTGACACTTAAAATCATAGTTTAAAAGCAATTGTTTGCAGACATTTTCAGAGGATTTTGATACTGTAAGAAAAAATAATAAGTAGGCCCCATACCAATTTGAAATTAAAGTTAACATCTTACACTGCTGAGAAAAAAATAGGAAGTCATTGGCAAAGGAAGAATGATAATAGTGAATTTGAAATTAGAAATGAGTCATGTTCCTATAACTAGGTTTTCAAGAGGTAAATTTTATAAATCACGTTTAACAATCAAAGTACAAAGGCTTATAATATGAAAAGGCAAAGTATGCTACTAACATCTAACATGTTAATTTTAGGTAAATTAGTTTCTTGTTATAGGTGTATATGCTTAAAAAGTAAAACTTATTTTACTGGATTGTGGTGACATGTAAAATGTGACTAAACTAATTATGTTGTGATTTTATATTTTTGCAATATAAAATATATTATAAAATGTGTATTTAGATTAATATTCATTACTAGTATTGAGCACAATTCTTTTATCTTTAGTTGAGTGATTGTGTGTGAGAGAGAAAGACAGTATGTGAATATATGCACAACAAATAGAGGATGGAATAACATAATCAGACTGACAATATATTGGAGTTTTTTGAATGGGTAAGTGATTAAAAAAAAAAAAGTACATAGGAAGAACCCAAAGAATAAATTTCCTATAAATAATTTGGAAGAAGATGCTATAAAATGTCCAGATTATGTTCTATTGTTCCAAACAGGAGCTAAAGATACCTATTAATATAAATCCTCTTTCAACCTTATGAGGAAAGAAAAATAGGGCACTATGTAGCAAGCTTTTAAAGAGCTGAGAATCAATTAATATCTCTCTTCCTAAAGTTTCTGTGATTTTCCAAATCTGCACTAAATAAAGAAACAAAAAACAAAACAGAAGGACAGAATAAAAAATTCAATAAATAGTTACTCAAAAACTCAACTTGGAAAGTTGACAATCCCAGAAAAGAAGCCATTGCATCACCTGGCTTCTGCCTCCTACCCTGGTGCTGGGATGCCATAATAGAGGACTTTCCTCAGTACTAATATGAAACATGAGAGAGATTTGAAGAGGCAGAAGGTGATTGTGTTCCGATACAGAGGAAATGCTCACAAAGAATGGCAGCATGCTGTGGCCACAGACAAGCAATGGATCACAGGATAGTTTGATGACCGTGCTCATTTGTGTCCCTGCTTTGCCCTTAGAAGAGCTCTAACTCAAGGTAAGAGAGAAGGCAAGAGGAAACATGGGATTAGGGTACTGTTTGATTACAGCTAGTGTGCGATACAGTCAGCAGTAGTACAGGGGGGCAGTGCAGCCCCTGAAAATTATCTACCATGGAAGATCCCAAAAGACTAAACATTTTCCCCATGACCCTCGCCAGACTTCAATCCCTAAGTGTTCTTCCCAACCCTCTTACTCAATTCATACTGACTCCAGGGAACCAAGTCTTTCTGGGCATACATCCTTTCCCATTGCTATCACAACCTAGAATTCTTCATGCCTTCCAAGAAATTGAATAGTGAACAATTCTTGGGAAAGACTACAGTAGACTGACTTTTCCCAAGTTGTCATACGAAACCTTTAGGCTTCTTGTTTTAATTCTACCACACAAACCACTCATTTATCCTTACCATTGCTTAATCAATCTCCTTTCTTAAGTATAATTTTTTATAGCTGAGGTATTTCGAGTTCACTAAGGATCTGAGGACATGTAAAATAGGGGAGAAATGCAGTGGTTGGTGCCAGATTATGAAAAATGAGTCTCTTTTCCTAAATTGTATCAGAAAGATACATAAATACAACATACGGCCTAGACTTTTCTTCATTACCCATGAAGACACAACCAATTCACATGTAAGTTCACAAAAACACTTTTTTAAGATTTCTAAGAACATAATGTTATAAAATAAAGATAAACTAAAGCTGCAGTTGTTAAAGAAGCAGAATTCACATTCACGGGGAGAGGGGATTCTCATGCTTTCGTGGTCAGCATGACCTGGTTTTCTTTGTATTTAGTCGAGATTATGACACAGTCTGGTTTTTATGTTCCTTCATCATGGACAAACCTGATGAGATTAGTTTTGCTCAATATTAGAACATCCCATGCGGCCACGATGCCAGCCCAGTTTCTTGCAGCACTGAGTCCTAGACGTTACTTGTCAGGGGAGTTTTTATGTCAGGGGCTACTATTCTCTTGCTCAAAATGCATCTTGGCATCAGATACACCACGATATAGCATCAGTGTCTTTTTTTCCAATCAAATTAGAATAGTTAATGACTTTTTGTTTCAAATAAGCTAGATGGTTTAGTCACTAAAAAGTGGTCTGTGTACAAAAGAAATTTCAGAACATGCACTTTTATGTGTTCAAATTTGTATAACCACTTCATTTAACAGTCTAACTTAAGTATGGGAATGATAGTCTTATTTTCTTTTAATCATGTTTCGCCAAACCTCTATAATCTGGCTCTCCTAATGCTGTTTCTCATACTGATTTCTTCCTCTCTGTATAACTGTATTTTACATTAGGTTCTCTACCTCTAGTATCACTCAGCCTGTGAACATAGGTCATTATTGTTTCAAAAAGGACATCTCTGATCATAATATATTCATCTCTATAATTATAAAAGACTTCTTTCTCATGCCTTGCAAATGGATATTAAGTGACATTCCCTTCAGCCATGTGAAGGTAAATTACCCTTTCTCCTAAATTCCTAAACGTTTCATGTACAAACATGAAAATTTTTTCCCAAACACGTTCCTTCTTTCTAATCTCTATGCTTTTGCTATTTTTATTCTTTCTTCTGCCCATACCCACCTCATTATTTTTCTCCCTATAAATATAGTATCTACCATTCCAGCTCCATTACAGCTTTCACCTTTTATACCGTTCAAGTGATCACACATTTTTCTTTTAAATTGATATACTGTTCATTGTCCCTAATAGGACACCCCATTGTGCTTTCCAGTATGATCTCCTTTGTGTTTCTTATTTCTCAAGTAGATTATGTTTATTTTAGGCCCAAATTGGTAATCATTTAAACACACAATATCTAGTCTCCAGCAGTGTCCCAATGCAAGCCTTCACTTTCACAAAGTCTCAAAAAATAACTCTTAAATGACAGAAAATTTGGACTGTATTCTGTTTCAATATGTAAAGTGCCTAAGAGTACATATGTTCATTTTGACACATAGGTCTCTTCTTTCAACCTAAAATAGCTTATCTAAAATATTTTTTCTTTTATATGTATGTGAATGCATATTGGTGTGTCATTCGTAAGAGAAAGAGGTTTGAAAGTTGCTACCAGCAGAAGCTTGCCCAACTTTCAATTACTGTTACTGAAATATTAAACAGTTAACTATTTGTGAAAAAGACTATTAAAAACTATGTTTCTCTTACTATGCTCTAAGAAAGATTTCTATTTTGAAAAACTGAAGAGAAATTAATTTTATACATACACAAAATTAAAATTCTGTTTAAAAACTAGATGAAGTAATAAACTAACGTTTTGGAGATAATATACAAGTCACATGTATTTTATATAGTGTGTGTGTGTGTGTGTGTGTGTGTGTGTGTGTGTGTGAGTAAATGATCTTAAATGTACTCTAGGGGAAATAATCATAGAACCTTTAATAATATAGGAGGCATAGGATGTGAGCTATAAGGAGACTGGAACAGCATTGATGCTCGTCTGGTCCAGAGGCAATGCTCTAGGGCCTTGGAATTAAAAACCCAATTGATAAGGGACTAGGGACAATAACCCTGGAAAAGAAGACTGGAGATTTGTCATGTTCCAGTTATAGAGAAATTTTAATATGAGAGGAACACAAGAGCAGTAAAAGCCTGAAAGAGGGCAGCGAATAACCCTCCATTTATCTTGAATTGTGTGAACTGTCAATAATCAGTTAAGAAAAACAAAAACAAAAAACACAGCTAATGGTCAAAGACGAGTGAATTAATTTTAAAGTAACTATAGCTCTTCATTAGAGATAGAAAGTCTATCAATGAATCTAAGTTATAGGTACAGATAATTAATTCCTTTCCCATATCAAAACTCCACTGGGAATGCAGAGGATTCAACGATACTTTTTCCCTCTGAGCACAATCCTAGTTTGTCACACGAGATTTTGTCCTCCGTCTGTTTCCTTCCATTTCTCCTGGCTCCGAAGTTTCCACACTCTTTCATATCTTTTGTTTGGTTTCCTTTAGAAAAAAATCTGTTGTGCATTTTCCACAGTTGATTTCCTCAACTAATATCGCACATTTCTTCTACACTCTGAAAAATACTGCTGCAGGTACAGTAGGTTTGTACAAATTGTGCAAATGATTCACCTTAAACAGTTAAAGCCCAGTGAAGTACGTATATCCTTCCATTAATATAATACCCCTTTAGTTTCAAGGGGTTCTGGAACATATCTTCATGTGCTGGGTTGGAAAAATTTGTGAAAACTTACATTATGCCTCCTTCAAGTTTCCTGATCCAGAGATGAAAGATCCAGTGACCCAGGAAGGGTCTCAGTTTGCAGACTCTTTCCTATATCTCAGGTACCTGCATGGGTGGTCCAAGACTTCCTAAGGTTAGCAGATCTGTGTTGTAACTGTTTTCCTCTCTGTCTCCCTCAAGCAAATAAATGTAAGTTACTTAATGGCCAGGGCTACATGGTGTTTATCATTTGATATCTAGCTTTCAAATATTTACTATGATTCTTCAGCTTTTTAAAAAATGTCTTTTCATCTTGTTAAAATATATAATTACATATTATTTTATCCTAACTCTTTACTCACTGTATAGGAAATTACTCTTACTATCTAAAAATGTCCTATCTGAGTGCATTCTATAATTGTACAACATAGAGAAACCCTCTCCCAAAACAACTTATGCACTAACATACGCGCAATTATTGTTTTATCTAACAATGACACAAAACTTTTGCCACATAACCCACAAGTAAATGAAGGGAATATCCATGTAATTGAACATGTTATGGAAGATACTATATATCTCAGGATTCTTTTATGCTCTCCACTACTCCACATGATTATGCTTGTTAAACTAGGAGCTCGTTGCCAAATTATAAGCACATTTTTATCCCTTTAACTGCTTACTCATTAAGATCATTATAAACCTGCAGGCAGCCTAGGTTGCCGAGGTCAACTCAACCCAAGGAGAGTCCTGTATTGCCTTTGTCAGCATTTCAGTCCCAACTGTGATTATTCACTTCAATCTCATATTTAACCTTCGACTTAAAGCTTATCTTCATTGAAAATGCTTTGCAGACACTTGGAAACAACACATCATGTACATATGATCACCCCAGTATAATCCAAAACTGCAGGTATCAGGATGAGCAGCGGCGTGATTATTGCTTCAAGGACTTGGGGTGGTGTTCCTTCCGAGCAAGTTAGAAGAGTTTTCTAAAAGTTCTAAACAGTTTTAAGATTCCAGAATAAATCTAATAAAGTCTTTGATAAAAAGTTGCAATTAAAATAAGAAGCAAAGGAGAAGCAATGAAAAAATGTAATTGTAATATCTTAACATTCATTATCACTGCATTATATGAAGTAGCACACTGATGATTTCATTTTTATAAAATCGATAGTTATACTCTCTCTTTAAACATTAATATTCTATGCAAGGTTTAATGTTTTGGATGTCCACCACAAAAGACATTGTTATTTGATGATGTATAGTAAAAAAGCACTTTAGCACATTAAACGAGCTATTAATTGTTCCAAAGATGACAATAATGACTTTATGGGCTGAACATATCTTTATGCTGTTACTAATGGGCTCATTTTTAAGATAGAGATAATTTTACTATAAACATTATAATATGCATCTAGGATGGCAGAGTAGAAGAAGACTCTCAATTAGCCTTTTCCTGCTTATGTTGAATGGCTGAATTTAAAATAAGAAATGTATGTTGGATTCAATTGGCAAAACTATAAATGGCATGTACTGTCCTTTCCTGTACCATATCTCCAAAATTAATAGCTATCCCAAAGAGGGGAACATACAGGTTCTAACAATATTTTCTTCATGGAAGTCAATCACCCTGGATTTCAGTTTATTTATTTATTAAAATGCAGGTCATACAAATCCAGGTATTCTTTCAATGATTAATTTCAGCCAACACTTAAAGAACACAAGCCTCACTCTTTTTGAAACACTGGATATCTGATAAGGTATAAGAAAACTAGGGAAATAACTCTGTCCTTAGGGAATCATGTGAAAATAAATTAATATGCCATGAATAGTAGCTACAGTGTACGTCAGAGTTCATGTAATCCTTCTTCCTTCTATGTGTAAGTAATATATACTATATTATGTTATTTATATGTATAGTTATGTTTTATATCTGTATATTTATGTCTATATCTCTATGTGTACTCTTCAGGCACAAATCTGGTAACACTATTTCCATAAAATAAGAATGTTATTATATAATTGTACTTTTAAGCCATACACGTACTTCGAGAAGTGGCAAGACTAAATTACTTGTTAATTGCATAAATGCATTACTGTCCTTAGAGACAATATTTTTACTCATTTTAAGCAAAAAAGAAAAAATGATAACGTTGCATTTTTTTCTAATAAAATATATGTATATTCAAATTTGAATCACTTAACTCATAGGACTAATGGCCAAATAATGTCAAACTAACCTTTTTGAGATACTTTGTAATAATGGTTTAAAATATATTTTAAAAATTGTTTTTTTGACTTATAGGAAAATCGTGACTAGATTACAGAGAATTCCAGTGTACCCCCCATCCTACCCAATTACTTCAATTATTAATATCTTACATTAATATAGTACATTACTGTTCCAATTATTGAACCAATTTTGATGCATTATTATTTGGAAACCACCACATCTTATTTGGATTTCCTTAGTTTTTAACTTAATGCCATTTTCTTTTCCAGGGTACCACTAAATATGACATCATATTTAGCTGTCATGACTCCATTGTCCTGTGACAATTTCTCAGGTTTGCCTTATTTGCGTTGACTTTCACAGTTCTGAGATGTACTGGTGTGGTATTTTGTAGAACATCATTTGATTGGGATTGGTCTGGTATTTTTAATGAAGCTGGGATTATTCATTTGGGGAAAGAAGGGCACAGTGTCATTGTCGTCACATCATATCAAAGTTAACACTATCAGCATTTTTCAGTGTTGATGTTGACCTTATTCATCTGGCTGTGTAGTGCTTGTCAAGTTCCTCTAGAGTAAAGTTATACTTTCTATACTTTATTCTTTGGAAGAAAGTCATTATGTGCATCCCACATCTAAGGAGCGAGGAGTTATGTAATAATCTACATAAGTTATTTGGAATTCTTCTGCGTGGAAGACTTATATATTCTCCTTCTTTCATTTATGTGTTTAATAATTTTTATGTGAATAGTGGATTTATAGTTTTAAAAGATAGATATATTGGATTATTATCCAATATTCCTTGATATATTTTGTTGTTCAAGTTGTTCCAGTTCTGGCCATTGGAAGCTTTCAGTTGAATCATGTTGCTGTGACATATCCCCAACTTTTTGATGTTAACTGTTTACTTCTGAGAATTTTTTCAGACAAATACCCAGAAGTGGGATTGCTGTTATATGGTAGTTCAATTTTTAATTTTCTGAGGAAATTCTATACTTTTCCATAGTGGCTGCACCAATATGCAATCCTACCAGTAATGCAAGAGGGTTTCCTTTTCTCCTCATCCTCACCAACACTTGTTTGTTGATTTATTGATAATAGCCATTCTGAGAGCTGTGAAAATATCTCATTGTGATTTTAACTTGCATTTCTTTGATGATTAGTGACATTGAGCATCTTTTCATATGTCTATTGCCCATCTATATGTCCTCTGGAGAAAGGTCTATTCAGGTACTCTGCCCATTTTTTATTGGATTTTTTTTTTGGTGTTAAGTTATATGAGTTCTTTATATATTTTGGATATTAAACCTTTATTGGATATCTCATTGGTGGATATTTTCTCCCATTAAGTAGGTTGTCTTTTCATTTTGTTGATGGTTTTCTTTGCTGAGCAAAAACTTTTTATCTCGATATAGTTTTGTAGGTTTACTTTTTCCTCTTGTTTTTCCTGCCTGGGGAGACATATAAAAAAATATATATATATTACTAAGAGTAATGTCAGAGTTTAATGCCTAAGTTTTCTTCTAGGAGTTTTATGGTATTACATTTAATTCATTAATAAATTTTGAGTTTATTCTTGTATATGATTTAATAAAGTGGTCTAGTGTAATTTTCTTGCATGTTATCTGTTCAGTTTTTCCAATACCATTTATTGACTGAACTATCTTTACCTCAGTGTATATCCTTGCCTCCTATGTCTTAGATTAATTTACCATATACATGTGGGTTTTTTTCTGGGCTCTCTATTCTGTTCCATAGATCCATGTGTCTGTTTTTATGCTAGTACCATGCTGTTTAGATTACTATAACCTTGTAGTATAGTTCAATATCAGGTAGTGTGAGAACTGTAATTTTGTTCTTTCCCAAGATTGCTGTGGCTATTCAGGGTCTTCTATGTTTCCATATAAATTTTACAATTATTTGATCTAGTTCTGTGAACAACGTCATTGGTGTTTTGGTAGGGATTGCACTGAATCTATAGATTTTTTTCCATAGTATGTTAATTCTTCCTATACATAAGCATGGTGTAAGCATCCATTTATTTGTATCTTCTTTAATTTCTTTCTTCAGTGTCTTATAGTTTTTCAAGTATAGGTCTTTTACCTCCTTGGTTAAGTTTATTCCTAGGTATTTTATTTTATTTTTTTATGCAATTGTGAACGGGACTGTTTTCTTAATTCCCCTGTCTGATAGTTCATCATTGGTATATAAAAATACAACCAGTTTCTTAATATTAATTTTACATCCTGCTACTTTACTGAATTCATTTATCAGATCTAGTAGTATTTTGGTGGACTCTTTAGGGTTCTCTCTATGTAGTAGCATGTCATCTGCAAATAATGACAATTTTACTTCTTCCTTTTCAATTTGAATGCATTTTATTTATTTTCCTTGTCTGATTGCTGAGACTAGGACTTCCAATTGTATGTTGAATAGAAGTGGTGAAACTGGGCATCCTTGTATTTTTCCTGAACTTAAGGAAAACAGTTTTAGCATTTCATCATTAAGTGGGGGTTTGTCATGTATGACCTTTATTATGTTGAGGTATGTTTCTTCTATTCCCACTTCAATGAGAGGTTTTTTTCTTTTAATCATAAATGGATGTGGGATTTTGTCAAATGATTTTTCTGTATCTGTTGATATGATCACATGCTTTTTATTTTTCATTTTGTTTATGTGGTCGTGTGTCATGCTAATTGATTTGCAGTTATTGAATTAACCTTTCATCCCATAAATAAATCTGATTGATCATGGTGCATGATCTTTTTAATGTATTGCTGAATTTGGCTGGCTACTATTGTGTTGAGGGTTCTTTCATCTATGTTCACCTGAGATATTGGCCTATACTTTTCCTTTTTTGTAATGTCTTTGTCTGGTTTTAGAATCAGGGTAATGATAAACCCATAAAATGTGCTTGGGAGCCTTCCCTGATCTCAATTTTTTTGAACAGTTTGAGAAAGATAGAAGTTATACCTTCTTTGAATAAAATTCACCTGTCAAACCATCTGATCCAACAGTGTTTTGTTTGTTGAGAGTGACTTGATTACTGATTCAATTTCATTACTAGTTATTGATCTGTTCAGATTTTCTGTTTCTTCTTGATTCAGTCTTTGTATATTGTGTGTTCTAGGAATTTATTCATTTCTTCCAGATTGTACAATTGCTGGTGTATAATTTTACATAGTATTTTCTTGTAATCTTTGATATTTCTCTACTGTCAGTTGTCTCTTGTCTTCTTTCATTTTTTGTTTTATTTGTGTCTTCTCTCTCTTTTTTTTCTTGATGTCCCTGGTTAAATGTTTATTAATTTTGTTTATCTTTTAAGAGAACCAGCTCTTGGTTTCATTCAATTTTTTTAACTCTATTTTATTTATTTCCACTCTAATCTTTATTATTTTCTCCTACTCACTTTGGGCTTTGTTTGTTCTTCTTTACTTAGTTCCTTTAAGTTAAGGTTAGATTGTTTATTTCAGATGTTCTTGTTTCTTGAGGTAGGCCTCTATTACTCTGAATTTCTCTCTTGGAACTGTTGTGGGTCTGCCCCATGGGTTTGGGGTCCTTGTGTTTTCATATATCTCAAGGTATCTTTTGATTTCTACTGTGATCTCCTCATTCGCTCCTTCACTATTTAGTGGCATGTTATTTGGTCTCCAGGTGTTTGTGTATTTTTCAGTTTTTTTCTTGTGATTGAATTCTAGTTTCATAAAATTATGATGAAAGAAAATGTTTGCCATGACTTTAATCTTCTTAAATTTACTAAGAACTGTTTCATGGCCGAATATGTGGCCTGTTATGGAAAATGTTTCATGCGGTCCTAAAAAGAATGTATATTCTGCAGCTTTGGGGTAAAATATTCTAAAAATGCTAATCCATCTGGTTAGTGTGTCATTGAAGGCTACTGTTTCCTTGTTGATTTTCTGTCTTATGACCTATCCCTTGATGTCAACGGGATGTTAACGTCCCCAAGTATTAATGTATTACTGTGGATCTCTCCCTTTATGTCTGCCAATATTTGCTTCATATATCTAGGTGCTTCTACGCTGGGTGCATAAATGTTTACAGGGGTCATATCTTCTTGTTGGATTGATCCCTTAATCATTATGTAATGTCCTTCTTTGTCTCTTGTTATAGCCTTTGTTTTAAAGTTTATTTTGTCCAGTATAAGTATTGTTACCCCAGTTTTTTGTTTGTTTGTTTGTTTTTTGTTTGCATGAAATATCTTTACCATCCCTTTACTTTCAGTCAGTGTGTGTCATTCAATCTGAAGTGAGTTTCTTCTAGGCAGCATATGAATATTTCTTATTTTCTTATTTATTCAGCAACACCACATCTTATGATTGGATTATTTAATCCATTACATTTAAAGTAATTATTTATAGATAGGTCATTACTGCCATTTTATTATTCATATTTTTATCATTTTTCTCCTCCTTCTCCTCCCTCTCCCCCTCCTCCTCCTCCTCCTCCTCCTCCAGCTTCTACTCCTGCTTCTTCTCTTTCTCCTTTTCCTTTTCCTTCAAGAATTCCCTTTAACATTCCTTGTAATACTGGTTTGGTGGTGATGAACTCCTTTAGCTTTTTCTTGTCTGGGAAGCTCTTTATCTGTCCTGTGATTCTAAATTATAGGCTTGCTGGGTAGAGTAGTCTTGGTTGTAGGCTCTTTCTTTTCACCACTTTGAATATTTGTGCAAATCTTTGGATGACAGTGGAGATGCTGACAGTGTAATGGACTTCCTGGATTTAATGGAGGGAGTATGATCCCAAAAAGTCAGAAGCCAAGTGACAAAACTTACCTTCCAGAGACAGGTGAGTTTGATTACCATAATGGGCCAGGGCATGATTACAATTTGACCCACAAAAATTTTTTTTATGGGTAATTTGTCATGACTAGCCTTAGGACCGAAATTAATGAAGTGCTCACTAAAGTCTTACTTGCTTTACACAAGCAGAAATAGTTGATATTTTTCATTAATGCTGTATAACAAGTTACCTGACAACTCAGTGACTTTAACTAATAACATTTGTTTTTGTAGATCTGAGTTTAGAGTTGACTGGGAGTCTATTTTTTTGTTTATTATTTTTTTCTTTCTCTTAACTCTGTTGGATGGCTCTGATGAAATTGGCTGGGCATGCTTAAGCATCAATTTATCATAATTGGATGACTTAGGCTGCATTAGACACAGACAACTTAGGGGAGCAGCCATAGTTAATAAATCTCTCATTCTTACTGGCAAACTAGTCCCTGCGAAGGTTTATTGTATGCCATTGACAGAGGTGCAAGAGAAAGAACAATTATGCAAGTGCTTCTCCAGGCTCTACTTACCTCTTGCCTGTAATTACACCACTGTCCACATGGTGGACACATGGGCAAACAGAGTTACAGTGGTAAAGCATACCTCACCACAGTGGGTGTGGATATATAATCCAGTACTGGTGAAGAAAGGAGTGAAGAATTTCAACAATTTTCTAGTCTATATAAAGTTCAAGATATCTGGTTGAAGTGTTCAAATATTTAGCATATACAATGTTAGATTTTTAACTAAATACTTTAGTTAGGGAGATGATTTTCTCTTTTGCCACAAAGAACAAATGTCACTGCTTTTGAACTAACAGAACAAGTTTTTGCTATCTGTATTTCCCTGCCTTCACTAAGCTAATGCTATTTATTTTTTTTTAATATTCTATTACTTGCAAAACCATATTTGGTTATAGCAAATGCTGTGCTAGTTAAGATTATGTTCAGAGTAATGTGAATGCACAATGTTCTAGAACCCTGTTACTCATATGAGATAGGAATTTATTGTTCACTTATAATAAACATATCCAGCAGTAATCACTTTGGTGCTAGTATGATGACTCCATTCCTGTAAGAGAACAGTCTCTTTTTAGTTTTATATATATTTATTTGTGGCTTATGTCCTTCCTTTCAGTGCTCAATGTGGCTGCTGGAGCTATAGCCAAACCATTGGAGATTCTAAAGAAGTTGGAAAAGGGAATTCAGGAAGACATATCTTGTCCTTTTTGGAACATTCCTGAAATTTCCTTAACTTTTCTAAATTCATTGGCCAGAAGTTAGTCATAGGGCCACACAATTACAAGGCTGAAAATGTAATTTTTATTTTTTCTATGGACTCTTTGTGTCCAAGAAAAAAGTTTGATTCTGTTACTAACAAGGGAAAGGGTGACAATCAGCATATATGCCACACAGATATTATATGTGTATATACACATATACATATTTAAATTTCTGTGGTATCATTAGATTGCAAAAATACCTAAAATTAGTTATTGACCTCTATGTTGCAGTCTACTTAAATTCTCCAGACCTATGTCCCAGACCTATTCCCTGTGTACAATTTTCTGTTAAACGCATTCTATTTTTTTTCATGTTTAGTAATTGTCTTAAGTTCCTTTTTCAAATTAGTCTTTTTTAATGATATTTTGTTTATTCTTTTTTCAACTTTATAATTTTATTCATCTATATAATTTTTTAAAAGTGTAACTATTCTGGTATTTTTTTTAACTTTTGGATTATTTATTTATTTATTTATTTATTTATTTATTACATTTATTGGGGTGCATTGGTTACTAAAATTAAATAGGTTCAAGTGTACATTTTCATAATATATCATCTATATATCACATTGTGTGTTCACCACCCAGATTCTGTTCTCCCATCACCATGTATTTGATCCCTTTTCCCTCTTCTACTAACCCTCTCTCCCCCCTCATCCTCTGGTAACCACTAGACTGTTTTCTGTGTATATCAGTATTTGTTTCTTTGTTTGTCTTTTCCTTGGTTGCTTTCAGTTCTATATACCACATGTGAGTGAAGTCATATGGTTCTTGAATTTTTCTGTCTGAATTATTTTGCTTAGCATAATAATCTGAAGATCTATTCATGCTGTCACAAATGGCACTATTTCATCTTATGGCCGAGTAGTATTCCACTGTGCACATATATCACTTCTTCTTTATCCAATCATCTATCGAAGGACACTTTGGTTGTTTTCATGTTTTGGTCATGATGAATTATGCTGCAACGAACATGAGAGTACATTTATGGATAAATGTTTTCAGGTTTTTTGGGTAGATACCTAGAAGAGGGATGACTGGGTTACATGAGACTTCTATTCTTAATTTTTTGAGGAACCTCCATCTTGTTTTCTATAGTGGCTCTACCAATTTACATTCCCACCAACATCTTTGAGGATTCCTTTTTCTCCACAGCCTCTCTAACACTTGTCATTATCTATCTTGTTGATAATAGCCATTCTAATAGGTGTGAGGTGATATCTCATTGTGGTTTTGAGTTGCATTTCCCTAAGAGCTAGTGAAACTGAGCATTTTCTCACATATCTGTTGGGCATTTGTTTGTCTTCTTGAGACAAGTATTTATTCAGGTCCTCTGACCATTTTTTAACTGGATTATTTGCTTTTTTGTTGTTGAGTTGTATGATATACTTTGTTGTATGATATACTTTATATACTTTGGATATTAGCCCCTTATCAGAGGCATTGTTTGCAAATATCTTCTCCCATTCTTTGGTTGCCTCTTCATTTTGTTGATGGTTTTTTTTTTGCTGTGAAGAAGCTTTTTAGTTTGATATAGTGCCATTCATTTATTTTGGCTGTTACTTCCCTTGCCTTTGAGGTCAAAATCATAAAATCTTCATTGAACCCAAGGTCCATAAGGTTAGTATCTATGCTTTCTTTTATGCATTTTATTGTTTCAAGTCTTATACTTAGCTCTTTGATCCATTTTGAGTTAATTTTGGTACATGGTGACAGATAGCAGTCTAGTTTAATTCTTTTACACATGGCTTTCCACTTTGCCCAGCAACATTTATTGAAGAACCTTATTTTTCTCCATTGTATGTTTTTAGATCCTTTGTCAAAAATTATCTGTCCATATTTATGTGGGTTTATTTCTGAGTTTTCAATTATATTCCTTTGGTCTGTGTGTCTGTTTTTCTGCCAATACTGTTTTGGTTTGATAACCAAAACAGTATAGTGTTGATTATTCTGATAATTTCTGATTTAGTTCTTATAGTGTTTTGTCTTTCATATTGTGTTTATATATATTATGAGCTAATAATCGATTGTTATAGTCTCTGTTAATCATATGCATGTGGGTGGAGGGGCATTTCTTTTTCATGGGGTTTTCTCTGCATTTGCCAGAAGCTGCACATCACTATTAACCAGAGGCTACCTTAAGGAATTGGAATTTCCCACACTACATCGGTATCATTAGTTTTAAGCCACCACACCTGTTTGACCTCAGGCCTATTTTTGATTTTTTTGTTTGTTTGTTTTGAAGCAAATTTTTTCACCCAGAGCTAAGGCCAAAATACATAGGTTTCCTTATTTCTTCCAAATGCTTGCAATGTACTGTGTGAGTCAGGGTTCTTTTTCATTATTACAGGGAATTGACTGACATAATTAGAAATGACAAAGTGCCAGTCCTGCCTTCTGCAAACTGAGTCAGAAAAACCAGAGGTATATATTCTAGTCCAAGTTCAAAGGCTGAGAACCACAAAACCCATGGTATAAGTCCCAGTCCAAGAACAGGAGAAAATCAACGTCCCAGCTCAGTAAATCAGGCAGAAAGGGAGAATTAAACCTTTTTCTGCCTTTTATTCTATTTGAGTCTTCAGCGAGTTGGATAATGCCTACTCTTATTGGGGAGGGTAACCTGCTTTACTCAGTATACCAATTCAAATGCTTATATGTTCCAGACAAGTCCTCACAGAAACACCCAGAGATAATGTTTAACCAGAAATCTAGGCAACTCACTATCTATCAAGCTGGCACATAAAATTAATCATCACATGTACTTATTCTAACCTATATTTTCAATACCTATGTTCTTCAATGGTTACTGTTTTATATGCGAACTCACTTTTATCTTATGTATTTTCCACACTTTTCCTCTTGTTCTCCTTAAGGTTATTAAATCCTAAAGATATTGGCAAATTCCAAGATTTTACTATTTGCTTAGCATCTTTCTTTCATCTTTCTTTATGTTTCTGCCTTTTTTTACAAAATACATATACTTTTAATGCTATTACAATTTATTAACTATTACTGGTTTTTGAAGTAACATTTTTGTTTCTATATAACATTATCATGAATATGCTCAGATTATTAGCTATAGAGCCAATAGATTTTAAAATAGATACATATTTATACCACATATAAATATAACAGTATAAATATAATTATGTATTATTAATTTTTTTACTAACTTTTCCCCACTCTGTGGTATCTGCATTTTGTTTAAACCAAATATTTAAACCATTTATTCTCAACCAAGAGCAATATTTTTGCCATGTTTATTTGGAAAATTTTGTAGACATTTTTGGTTGCCAAGACTGGAAGGATGGTATAGGGATCGAACAGCTAGAGACCAGGGTTGCTGCTAAATATTCTATAATGTGCAGAATATGCTCCCCAGCAAAGAATTGTGTGGACCAAAGAGCAACAGTACCAAGGCAAGAAGCCCTGTCTAGCTAGGCACATGGCGATACTGATTCTTCTATCTCCTCCTGCTTTGGCAAATGGACTAAGAGAGCAAATGACATGTGTCAAAATTTGGTAAAGCCTTAAAAGACGATTCACAATTTAACATGCTGTTATTATCTTGCCATAGAGTACTACTGACTCAGATAAGGGATGCCCCTTTATCTTGCATATTTGAGCGAGAAAGATGTGGAGCGAGATTTACCCCTTAGAAAGACAAGTCCTATTAGTGAGAAAGACATGTTATTTTAAGTCACTGTGGATAATTTAACTTTTTTTCCCTGTGGCATAATCCAGACATTACCACATTTTGGCTATATAAAATTTAATTTAAATTAAATTAAATAAAAATTAGTGTTTCAGTCATACTAGACATACTTCAAATGCCTTAAAAATCTCGTGTAACTAGTAGTGACTATATTGGACAAATTATTTCCATCATTACAAAAAGTTGTTTTGTGTGTGTGTGTGTGTGTGTGTGTGTGAAAAATATTGATAGGCTATTCTCATCAATATATCTCTCCTTATTTCTTCTTCTTCCAACTGTACTAAAGTCAAGTTTATATTAAAAAATATATATATATATATATAAACACATTGTGTGTGTTTCATACATTTTATAAATTTATCTGCATTTTATTTTTCTCAATCAAAAGTATCTCATGGATTTTTTTAAAAATTAATTCATTTTAATGCTGTATAATGTCTGTGGTGAGATGCTGCAATGATTATCAACCCCTTTCCTGTCCCACCATCTTCATTTTCAGTGTTTCAGGAGGGAGTTTGATCACCTTAGACATCAATGAATCAAACATCGTTTTATACAGTTGTATATTTTGGTTTTTTAATTTCTATAAGATAAAGTCCCTGAAGTAGACTTTTTGGGCATGAGCTATACTTTATTGTTTATTTTTGTTTGTATTTTAGTAGACTGTCTTTTTTTTCCCCAAAATGGCTGCAGTAATTCATATTTCTACCAGTAACACAAAAAAGATTGTTATTCACCGGAGAATACATTGCTCACCGCAGTCTGATTGGTGTTTAATATTTTGTTTTTGCTTCTCTATGATTTCTCATGAATTTTGTTTTTTTTCTTTTTTTTCTTTTTGGCATTTGAGATGTTTGAGAAATCTATTGTTTGTGTACTTCTCTCTTTGTTATACTTGTATATTTTCAAGTACATTTGTAGGGATTTTCTTTATATGATACTTTTTTTCATACCTGTGTTTCTCTTTTGACCATATAAAAACTTTATTTTTATATTATGTAATATATTTGTGCTTTATTTTATAACTCACAGAATTAAATATAATTTAAAAATAAATTTTATAACTCACAGACTATTCCTCCTGTCTGGTTTTTATGTGTTCTTTTGATGTTGCCCTAAAGGTAATTTTTTTTAATTTGCATAATTATTTAATTGACTTAAAATGTATTTGTTTGTTGTCAAATTTGATTGTTTGATTTATATTTAACTTTAGATTTAAATAAATTATTTAAGTTTCACATATGTTTTATTTTTATGACCTTTATATTTTAATGTCTAATAAATTAAGTTTAGGCTTATCTGCATATTTGTATACTATTATTTCAGTGATGGCATCTGTTAAAACCTAAGCAATTCAAAACAATGTAAACTACCTGTGTCTTGCTTGAGGATTATGACTTCAGATGTGTATTCTAAAATTCTTGTTTCTCCTTTCAGTGAAAATGATGCTTTGTCTTCCAAGCACACCTGATTTCTAGTATCAGAAAATTCAGGACCTTAGATGTTACTAGTGAAAATAATAGAATTGATCAGGCTCATTATATAAGTTTTGTCATTAATTATACAGGTTTCCCTGTTATCCGAAAGTAGGGCCTTCCCATAAAAACGTTCGCAAATCAAAATGGCAAAAAGTGAAGAAGCAATTACCTTGGGACACATCTTGCTAATGGATGCACAAAATAAATCCAGAGAACACAGAATGCTCACAGACACAGTGCAAAGCTCTGGCTTGGTGCTGAGATGCTGAGTGCAGTTCCTGGGGAAGGGGCTTGGCGGCGCTGCTCTCTGCCAGGTAAGCTGTCTGTGATGCCTAGCTGCAAAGAAAATGCTGTACAGTGCTTTTGCTTTTCACTTTTTTATTTTTCTTTGTAAAAGTGAAAATCCTCTTCAGGTTTCTTTTGGTTAGCGAAAACAGGTACCAGTGTAGGTCTTCTGTGAAAGCAAAGTGGTGTAAAGCGAACTTTCACAAAGCAGGGGATACCTGTAATGGTTTCATTTTTAATGCATGCTAAAATAGTTCTATTTTGATACCCAAGCTTCAAGGTACACAAATATGTAGATAAATAGATGATCAAAAGAAAGGAATTAAAAATCACTACTCCTATGATGTCTCCTATGTGTGTGTGTATATTTAAAACGTGATTGCATCGTATTCATTCTTTAATATATTTTAAATAATTTTACTATGTAATCAAATATTCCTATATAAAATAAAAGTTTAATGTTTACATAATATTCTACCCTATTTTTATAAAAAAAACAATGTATCCAGTAACTTATTAGATATTTATATTTTAAATTATTCTCTGTAATAAAGATGTGAATTCTCATCTGTATCCTTAATCATTACCTTGGGAGTAATCCCTAGATTCTGATTCCACAATGACTTTGAGACTACTAATATGCATTGTTAATTCCTTCTAAAAATAATTGTATCACAGTGCCAACCTATGGTGGAAATAATTATATGTTGTTGTCTACCTTACTTGGAACACCAGATTGGACATGTTAATAATAGTTCTTTAAAAACACATGCTATTGAAAGATGGTGAAAATAAAGTCATATAAACTATACTACTCCTAGTCCTTTCCATTTCTTTCTCCCTACAAATATAAATTTCTTAATATTTCTGTACCTAACCTAACACAGTATCTATTGTTCCCTGCCAAAACTATGTGCTCAATATATTTTTAATGAATGAATGTTAAACATCTATGATTTAGGTCCTTACACATTTGAACTAAGAAGTGGTTTCACCTTTCTTTTAATAATGAAATTGCAGTACTTAGTGAGAAATTGAAACTTTTCCTGAATATCTGTTTGAAAAATATTTTCAAGGACCCTTAAAAATGCTCACACAGGTTCACAGTTGTATGTAGGAAACAGAAAATGAGACAGGCTTCTCACGTCACACAGAGGCAGCTCTTGATAAACGTTTTGACCAGGCTGATGATTACTGCAGCCTTCAGGACAAGTTCACCCACATTTTAAAAGCAGCAGCCTGGTGTATGCCACTGGTAGGAGACATTTTGAGCAAATACTTCATTAACCACTGCTGCTGAAGCCGGCTCTCATCAATCTCTGGCTTGAGGGGCTGAAGATATAGCAAAACTGTCTACTCATTTAGTCAAGGCATTGTGGTTATCAAACATAAAGGAGGTCACTCTTTCTAAGTTACAAGTTACACGTGGTGAAAGTGGTCTCATATCAAAAACTGCTGGGTCCCCAACCTTATTATTGGTACTTTCAAGTCACAGATGAATACGAATACCAGAGACACGTTGCTTTCTCCCAACATGTGGTCCACAGCTCTGTGAGCTTTGCCAAGCCATTCTGTGACCAAATAATCACTCTTCAGTGTTCAGTTAACTACAGCAAGGTGCCCAGATGCCCCAATTCACCCTCACTGTTACGATGAATTATTTCTCAGGGACTACGATGGCTCTTTCCTTTTAATCACCTTGGTCAGTGTGATCTAATTCTTCAAAAGAATTTCTTTTCAATGAAGTTTAATTACCAAGAGATGGAATTGTGACATCCTTGCCCTACTCGGCAAATTTGCTCTACTACAGTCCTAACACAGCCAAGTTATTTGGTGAGGGGCCACATGGTGGCACACACAGAGTTTACCCTGTGCCATCAGAAGGGCCTGATCCACAGACCCTTATGACAATGGAAAACTTCCTGCCTTGACACAGAAGGTATGCACATAGTTATTTCGAGGACAGGGGGGTGCTTCTCCAAGATGAATTGATGTTTCGATTGATAAACAGAAAAAAAATGGTTTTTAAGTGATAAAATGCAGTGCTAAGTAAAAAAAAAAAAGTTCCTTCTCCACAAGTGTTTTTTTCTTTTAACCAATAAATAGTCAACTTTTAAAACAAAAAACTAAGTATATATATATATATATATATATATATATATATCAACATTCTTACTGTATATTTGACAGAGGTGTTTGTTTATTTATTTGATTCGAAGAAAAAAAGTAAGGCTCAGAATGAGACGCAGCTCAGAGAATTATGACTGGCTTGTAAGGTCACTTCTCGTGGTAGGTGACCAACTTTACTGATGGAACATTTCGTGGGTCTTTGCCCACATTTTCTCTATGCCTTTTTTTTGTCCTTCACAGGAGATGAAAATGTTTCACAGTCACTCTATAAACTAGGAGCTCATCTGTTAATGTCAATGGAAAGTTTATTAATGTGTATGTTATATAGCCTACATCCGCACATATGTCATATTATGTGACAAGCCACCATTTGTTATACAACCTTCCATGCTCAGACATATGTCGATTCATATAGCAGAGTGCAGATATATCAAAAGTGAATTTTGTGAAAGGTTATTTTCTCAGACAAGTAAATTGTTAAATTACTTAAATAAATATGTAAAGCGGGCATGCTAACAATTCTATTAGCCTGCCACTGTGAACACTGGGATGGTAGCTTAGTTATCCTAAGTAATAGTTTTACACTATGTTCAATTGAATATTTCCCCTGATTCAATTTAAGTTAAAAGAGTTTATAGATAAACTAGATTTGTTACTTGGTAAACAAGGAGTGGTGTGGTAAACAAGGTCAGAAAAATAATATTATATATTTCCATACTTCTCTAAGAAAACATTTATTCTTTAGATACTATGTTAGGATGGTAAATTGAAACTAGCACACTTTTATGCTTGCATGAAAGTTTGAGGATATATTCCTGGTATATTAATTTTTATTCAGATGGAGATAAAATGTAGTAAAATTAGGTTAATGTAGAACTTGAGAAATATTAGCTTTTTTCCCTTAGAAAATAATATACATGCTTGTTTATTTTTAACTGACAAAATCAATAAAAGAAGAAGTAAAAGAAAGTAAAAATACCTGTTGATTTGGGTAAAACTGAGGATAGTCTAAAAATATTTAATTTTAAAATTTCCATGAGAAATTATATTTAATCACTTTAAGTTTCTATATGTATGCTTTTTAGGGCTTTATTAATTGGTTTATTAATTGTTTTCCTTCCTTATTTTTTTCTTTTTTTTTTTTTGCTCCAAATCTTTCAACTTCCATAAAAACTGTGAAGTATTTTAAAGTAAATTACTCAAATGTAATTGAATTGAATAAATTCATGAGGAAAGATGGGAAGTAAAATTAAGCAAAGTAAGAAAACATAACAATAGCCTCTTTCTGAGGAAATGCCTACAGTTTAATTAATTGATTATTCATTTTGAATAGTTGGCTATAATACCAGTCTTAATAAAATTTACATTTAAAATTCTTAGATTTAATTTATTTTCTATATATATATAATTTTTTTAAGATTTCAAACAGAAAATATTAAATATATAAACTTGCCTTTTTATTTTCCTTTGATGAATACTATCTTAATGGTACGTATTGCTTTCTTATAGGTTAACATATATACATACATTCACTAGAGACTTTGAACAAGAAATAAATAAGTACTTCAGAATAAAAGGAATTACTTGAGTTTGATTTAATCAGTTATGGTAATACAGAAAAAGGGAACTAGGCTATAATTTAATAGTAACTCATACTGATATTTGAATGGGGATATTTTATTTAATAGTTTAATGGATCGAGTAATTTATTTTCCATTTGGACAGTATTTTTTTTTCATTTTCAATTTTAGAAAATGAAATTGAAATTGTCTCAAAAATACCCAAAGATGTTAAGCAGTATTTTAAATATCCTTTAGGTAGTATATATTTAAATTATTCACACAAGGTATTCTACACCTGATTATTATATTATTGCCTCCTATATTGCCTAGAAAAATTAAGTTCTTAATATGTGAATTTCATCACTTTTTTTTTAAAGATTTTATTGGGGAATTGGGAGATTGGACTAGTTGCTGTCCTTTTGTTCTTCAGTCTAGTTGTGGAGGACATCGCTTTACTGGCCCATGTTGATATTATATTGCGCTCTTTCCAGGTGAGGAAGATCAGTCGCTGGCCACCGGACAGCCACTAACGGCAGCTCTTGGCAGCTCACACCAGCTGCCAGCCACTCATGGTAGCTTATGGCAGCCCACTGCAACTCCACTGCAGCCTACGCTGTTGCCAGCTACTCAAGGCAGCCCAGCTCTAGGTCGAGCTGTTGTTCACCACCTTAGCTGTAGAGGGCGCAGTGTCACTGGCCATCATGTGGGATTTGAACTGGGGCCCTGCTGTCAGAGCTGGCGACCCAAGCAATTTCCTAACCAACACGCCACTCGGCCGGCCCTAATTTCATCCCTTTGTATTTTCTTACCAATAAGCTCACTCTCCTCACCTCGCTTGTCTTAGATGGAAATACCTGTTGCTTACTTTCTGAATCATCAAATGTAATCACGAGTCTGTACTTTTTTATCTCCTTTTAGACCTAAGTTCATTAATTACTATATAAATGTATTAATTATTGAAAGATCAATCTAGACATACTTATGAACAGAGAGTGTGTATTTTTTACACTTGTCAAGCTTTCTATATGTGGCCAAATCTCCATTTCATATGTTCAGCTGGAAGGCAAACTGATATGATTTACTACTAAGCAGATGCCCTAGCAAGCAATTACTTAAAGTTGTTGTGATCATTTTATTTTATATCATATCTATTCCTCACAGCCAGATCTCCAATATTCTGAATCAGTATAGTATGTGATATCTATTTCTTAGAATGCATTGCTACTGATTTTTTCCTTTTTCTCTCAAGAAGTCATTTTACAGGTACTATTTCTACTACAATGTATGATTTCATTACCTCCCACTCCCACCCTCAATCTATTAATTGTCTTATGAGCTAATTAAAGTAACCAGCACTCTTTAGAGAGGAGTAGGTAGTTGATCTTGGCATAGAAAAAACTGACAAGGCAATAATTATTTTTAAAATGCTTGGACTGAAATAAAACTGTACGAACCTAAAGAGGACTCCCATATATAATATATTCAATTTTGGGATGATACAAAATTTTATCATCAAACAAACACACATACAAAGTCAACTAAAATGAATTGATAAATGTGGCATTCATGCAGATTAGGGAAAGGAGTATTGAACGTTAAGTGTATGCAAAATATTTGTGATGCATACTACTATTATACCCAATTTATTTGTCATAAATATTCAATATTCATCCTATTCTATGTATATCCTATACTCAAGATGTGGTTTGCTTCTAGTTTAGCAGCCCTCTGTTGTAAATTTTAAGTGATAAAAAACAATAACAATATTTAAATAGCAATAGTGATTATATTTGGAAATGTTCTTTTATAAGATAATGTAAACATGTGAAATGATAGTACATTTTATTAGAAAGTGTTGCAAAACTTTGTAAAAACAAAAATATAATGTGTAATGTTAACTTTTAAATTAATTATAAAAATAATTTGGGCGCCATGACCTATATGCATATAGCTCTCTATATGGTATAGAGATAGATGACCTCTCTGTTTGTGTAAGCAGGGAAAGATAGAGACAGTAAATTGTATATAGTGCAGATAGTTCAGGAAACAGTAAGGTCAATACTAACATAAGAAGAGTTATACTGGTAGTCACATACCAAATGAATTCTAAAGGGAAGGTTCAGGCCTGTTGCAAGGAGAACATCCTCAAGTGAGTTTTGTTTGGATTTCATCCCCATTTTTCTAATGACAAATCTTGGAAACCCATAATAATTATAAAGTAGTAATGAATTACTATCCAGCTGAAATGTTGTATCCTAGGACAAAGGCTTAATTGACATGAGGACACAGGGGAACTTCATGAAAAGATAGGCAGAGAGTCAGAGAAAGGAGGTACCTGATCCTATACCTCTATTTCATATCTAAGGGTGGGTTTTCTCAATGTCTTTGAATTTTGACAAACATGGGCTCTCAATGACAATTCAGTGGATGTAGTTGCCCTTGGGTTTATACAAACCAAGATAAAATACAAGCAGAACAACTGGGAGACAATACAGCTGATAGAATTTGATTTTGTGCTATATATTTGAGTTTTCTACAGTCAATGGAGCTAGGCATCCAAATAACAACCAGGGGAGATTTGGAAGGGGATTTTTTGTTTCTTTACTCCCATTTGCTTTATAGCATACTTTGGTCAGGATCTCATCTTCAACACTCCATGAACTCCGCCTGGAAGAATTCCTCAATGAGTTCCTAATTATTGACACATTGAGCTCATTAGATTCCTTGACTTTATTCATTTCTCACTATATTTCTAACGCAAACTTACTTTCTCTTATTATTGTCTCTGCATTGACTTTCGAAAACTCACCCTCACTAGGTCCCCACACTTTAAACACGGATGCTTTGGTCCTCTCACTCTATAGGAGAGCTTCATCCCAAAATCTGTATCCTTATCCCAGAGGGGTCTTTTCTGAACTCCAGTGAAATAGATCCAACATGACTCCTAGATATCAGGTGGTCGTTATCTAGCACACTGTACTCATTAGCTGTAACAACAGAGCTCCTTTTGCTCTGGGTTCTGCATAAGAAAGAGTACCATCTTCATTATCATCAAAGAAGACCCAAAACTGAGAGTCACCCTTGACACTTCTCATTCTTATTGCACCTACATCCATTTAGTCACTTATTTCCGCTCAGGTACTCTTGTAACATTTTCAATACTCATCTCTGACTTCTACTTCCATACTCCCACAGGGATTATTGTAGTAGATTTCTATTCATCCCCTTGCTTAAAATTCTGTTTCCAAACAAAAAAATCCTCAGCACTTGGGTAAAATACAGCTTTGGAATTCTCTACCCACTTACCAGCATTTGTACCCATATACTCTGTCTTTTCTCTTGTTAATATACATTAGGACAAGCCTTCCAGTTGAGGGCTAGATATCCCCTCTTGGCTACTCCAGACCACCACTCCACTAATTTAGCTGATGCTCTCCTAGGTCAGTAAGTTTTCCATCTCTATGGCATCATTTTCATCTGTATGCCATTATGCTTACTTTTATCTTAAATAAAAAGCATTCCCTTGACTATGCTTTTCTCTGGAATTTATTTATCTGCTCCTTCTCTCTCATCCCTTTTACAGTAAAACTCCTTGACATCGTATATACTCTCTGACTTCAATTCCTCTTTCCCCCAATCTCTCTTAAACCTCCTTCCATCAGTCTTATTTTCCTACGCTCTAGAGAAAACCATCTTTCCCTCACTCCGAATTCTCTTGTCCAACATTATCTTCCTCCCCATATCACTTCCCACTTAATAGCATACCATACACATTCCTTTTCTTTTCTTTCATCTTTCTGTTTTCCCCCTCAACCTCTAGAATATAAGATTAGGTCTAGTCTGCTTTATTTTCTGACTCTTCTAGCCACCTATAACAGAGTCTGAAACATAGAAGAGGCTCAGTATATGCTGACTGAATGAACATATGTTTCTGACAACACTGCTGTGTTTGAAATCCATTAATGGATACCCATTACTCAGCGCCTACTCCTTTCTTTGGCTATAGGTTCCATCCTATGGGATGTTACACATCTTTCCTCAGCCTAACTCCACCGTCCCCTCACCCTGCAATTCTTCTTATTCGTTCTTTACACTGCTGCCTTGCCAAAACACTAATACTTCCCTTACTGTGTAATTTAAAAAATCCATTTCACAGCTTATTCAGACAAATACTTATCTCTTTAATTTTTCCCCGTAGCTAGCTGTTATTAATCTGGAAACACATCTTTACCTTAATTACATGTATTCTCTCTGAATATTTTTTATGACCTACTAAATATGTCTGATTATGTCCTTTATTACATACCCATTATACCTCAAATGTACCTCTAATGCATTATTACATATCCTTAAGTAAATTTACCAGTAATCAAAAATAAACAGTGCATTTATCTGTGTTCATGGAGTGCATAATATACCAAAACTACTCAATGTCTGATAATTAAATTTAAATAAACTTGGCTACTTAAATGCTACGTCCAGATGTCTAGACCAAGATATAATTATGTAAACATGATGCAGTTATGAAAAAGTGTCTCTGTCTGCAGATGGTAGAGTTGGCTGATGTCTCCAGATACTATATCTGTAATTCCTCGCTGAGGTCACACAGAGGCTATACTTCTCACACACTTCAGCCAAAAAACTGATCCCGGTGGGGATATTAAGTTAGTCCTGTTCTTAGGGGATATGGGACTCAACCGTGAGGTGACTTTGGTTCGGAACTAGAGTTACTGAACAAGCTTAGACCTGCTTTGCCATCTAAGATGATTTCATTTGATCTTCTGTCATTCCCTCTCTCCATCTGGGGCCAGATCTGCATCATAGACTAGTAGCTCTTGGAGCTTTCCCTGATCCCTTCCCCATTTCCCCTAATAGGCATTGCTCTTAGTAAATCACATGCATGGATAATTCCGCCTAGGTGTGTGCTTCTTAGAATATCACGACTAATACAAGTGGTAATGGATGTGTTCCAAAATACAGGTGATGAGATGAGGAATCTGGGACTGGCGTACATACCATGTATCAAAGGTGGTGTACAGTTGGTGGGTGGGTTGCAGATGTCCTGGCACAGGAGAGTGGCTCAACTGCTAAATGTTTCACTGGCAGGTACCTTGGAAAATGTCCCAGCAGTGGGGAAGGTGTGATGATTCAGGCATTCAAAAACTAAGAGGGGCAGAGAGTGGAGGGAAGGGCACTGCCTGTAAAGACAGTGAAAGTGGCTGCTTACTGCCAAGTGTGTTGATGCCATCAGAGGAGTATTAAAAGACCGAGGACTATTGACCAGCAGTTAATAGCGAAGGAGGCAGGGCAGAGGGGCTTACAGGAGGCCCTTATCTCTTAAAGTAGAAAAGTAGGCTGAAGGTGAACAGCAGGCTGCAGACCTATTTGTTACAGGTGGAGACTTCCAGAGACGTTTAGATGCTCGACCATGTTAAGTGAAATTCAGGGACCTTATGCAAAAAACACAGGATCCTGAAACATGGGGCAGGCATACCCATAGGAATACACCCAAGTCGTGTATTGACTGTAGACTCTGCAGGATCCTCAGGGCTTGTAGAGGTGGCCTGGTCTTTCCTAGTAAGGGCTAGTCCTTCAGTTGTGCTGGAAGATGCTGCAGAAAATAAGAAGGTGCTGCCCCACAAGAGAAGAGTGTTTCTTCCTCAGGGGCTATATACCCTTTACTGACTGGCAGGATGATGCTAGCGATAATCCCAGAGAAACCTGCCTGGGAACATACTGGCCTAACATGGGAAAGAGACTACAAACTAAACAAGTTTCAAGAAATATCCAGTGTGTACAGACTGGGGCCAGGGAAGTGTTCATTCCTAGGAGTGAATCTTGAGGTTTCTTGATTAAAAGGACCGAAATGTAAGAGAGAAAACCGAGATTGAACCGGGAACTATTTCCCAGGACATAGGCCTTACCCTAGGGGAGACCTCAGGGAATGGGAAAGAGTTGCTCCTGCAGTGGACCCTGGAAGCCTGGAAAAAGCAATTGCAAGCACTAAGTGGTGAGGAAGGAGGTAGATGTTTGAGCTGCCCTGGGAGATGGTATAAAAGAAAGAAGAAGGGAGGTTAAGGGACGTCGGCATGCAGGAATGGATACATTGTGTTAGGTCTGCAGCGCCGTCGGAGATGGTCCATGGGGGAGCTAGGGCTCACTGTTAGCCAAGACCATGAGGTGAGATAGGACTGACATAGAAGAGGCGGTCATGGAGCTCGAGGATGGGGCTCCGAAGCAATAGAGCTTAGGGGCCAGCACTTAACTGCCAGGGGGCTGCACTACTACTATGATGGGTGAGGCTAAAGAAGAAGATAAGGGGCTTAACTGACAAAGCTTGGTGAAGGCAGTTTACAGTGTAAAGCCTTCTTAGGGGCAAAGTAGAGGAACGGCCCACAAGGATGCTGTGGGTCATTGTCAGATGGCCTGTTGGTCTCCTGGAGCAACAGTGCGTACAGTATCCACAGCTCAGCATCTATCTTCACTCTGACAGGTTGAATATTCACAGGCACAGTACCTAGAGTTGTCTGGGTTCATAGGATTTCTTACCGTTGGGCCCCTACTAAGCTTATGCTTGGCCTTCATGGCTGTTTAGCTCATGTGTCAATAGCGTCATTTTAGTGCACAGAGATAGGAAAGATGTATCTTTTTTAAAGTAATGCATTTATATTGCTATTTAAAATTTATATTTAGTATAATAGCATGTTTAAAGAATTTCCTTGAGTTTACACTTTCATTTCTTTGTTTTCTTATACTGAAAAATCTAACCTTAATTACTTAATTTTTATGTTTACCTCTACACAAATATGTATGTATATATATATATATATATATATATTTCAAAATAATAATAAGATTAATTTGAACAGAACACAACAGAATAAACTTTGAGATTTATTTGAAGCTTTATTTGATTATAAAATATATTTGGCTAAGAAGATACTGTAAGAATATCGTACTCTGAAGACATTTGAAATAATTTCTTTTTCAGTGTGATTATATAAACAATTTGATACATAGCTCAATTTATTTGTTTTGATTTCCTTTTAATCTTTAGGACTTGTCTTTGTTCTTGTTGATTTAATCCTGAATTGATTCATAAACTACAATGTATCTATGATTTCTTGCCTGAAGTTTCTCACATCTATTGACTTTTAATAAACTGATTGAATTATAAACATACATAACAGAAAAATGCATAGACCATATATGTACCTGAAAACCAAGGGGATATATAACCAAGCAACCACCGCCCAGCCTAAGAAACAGAAGAATACAATATTAGAGGTATACCCAGAAATCCTGCAGTATCCCCTCAAATACCCCTGCATTCTTTTCAAAGTTTATTACTATCATTATTTCTAACACCATACAACCATAATTATGTTTTGCCTATTTTAATGTTTATAGAATAAGAATCTTTGAACACATAGTAAGTCTTATCATGTTTGTATAGCAGATATTTATTTTTTCATTTATTTTGCCTGTAGTATTATATTTTTAAATACCTTATTATTTATGTATCCATTTTATTGTGGGTGAGTTATATTCAGTTTTTGGATGTTGATGTGTTTCAAATGCCTTCTGCTACAAATATACATGCATATCTTCAAATTGAGTAGATTGATCTTAATGCATTACCAAATAATTTATACCATTTACTATTTCCCCAGCAAGTTACAAGGATTCTTATTCATTTTTCTTGCCAGCACTTGGTATTGCCAGGCTGTTTTCATTTTTAATATTTCTGCTTTACTTGTAGTCTTATACTTGTATCATTGAGGTCTTATTGTGTATTTCCCTGGTGATTAACATAATCAAAATCCTTTCAAATGTTTGCCAGCAACTTGTAAATCCTTTTTTGAAGTGTCTGTGTAAACCTATTGAGTTTTATGCCTTCTCTAATTAATTTATAGGTATTTACACCTTCTAGACATGAGACAGTTATGGCTCATATGTGTTACCAATACCCTTCTGCCCCATGATATTGTCAGAACACAACAGAAGAGTGTTCCAGAGACAGATTTCTGCAACATGGACATCTGATTTATGATGAAGAACAGTTGAAAAATATCTGATTTTCAGTAAGTAGTACTGAGTCCTTTGAATTCTATAAAGAAAGAAGTGAAACTTGACCCCTATATCATCTCTACAAACAAAAAGTTAAATTCAACCACAAAAGATAAAACAAAAGCACTTCTAGAAGATAACTTGGGAGAATACCTGCATGGCTTTGGAGTAAGGATGGATTACTTAAACCAGATAAAGAATACTACCATAAAGGGAAAGATCAACACATGTTACCTCATTCAAATTAAGAAGGCTACCCACCATTTAAAAAAGTAGCAAGTCATAAATTGACAGGATTCAAAGCAATAAATACATTTTCCTTCTTTTGATATTATATTTTTTCCATATATGCTTCTGTTTAATATTTTTCTTTCATTGTTCATGACTCTGTTTTCATCTTTTATTGTATAAAACATACATTGTATCATCTCTTATCATTTCTCTATATTTTTTAATTTAAATTTTTGAAGGTGATAAACCTTCTGTTCTGGTGTGCATGTGTGTGTATGTGTCTGAGTGTGAAAACCCTTAGAGTGGTTCAATAATCTTTGATGGCTATAATTTTTGTTTATAACCACATTTAAAGCAAGAAATTATTCTCCTCTCTGTGTTTTCATTATAAAGATTTTCTATAAGAAGAGTGTTCATTTTCTGTATGTGGCCAACATCGCCAGGTTGTCTGGTTCTGAATTTTTAACCTGGAATTCATCCTGCGCTTTGGAAAAGTGCATTTGAATTTTAGGCTCTTGTGGCATCTGGGTTGGCCTTTTTTCTCCTCAGAGGAGAAACCCCTCGCCAAAGCAGAGTCACACCACAGACAGCACATATGACTATACATTGGGTTTTCGGAAAAGTCATGACGCATTTTTGCAACAAAAACATAGAAAAAAATATGTCATGACTTTTCCGAAAACCCAGTAGGTGTCTGACTACCCGTCACTATCTCACACAGACCATTGCTTTCATCTCCATTTAGGCCTAATATTTAAATATCTCTAGCTGTCAGGGTGTATATTCTGTCTTGAAATGTTTCACCTTGCTAGAGAATTTCTCTGGATTTAAGACGCTTTTTAAATTTATGTTCATTGGATTTTTTAATATATTTCTCTTGAAAAGATTTCATATGTTATGTAGCGATTTTGCACTTTCACTTGATACGATGCATATATCTGCTCAGTTTAACATGTTGATAGCAATAAAAGTGAGTACATAATTTTTGGAAACAATTTGGAAATACATGTCAACATTTTTGGCAATATATTAAATGAAAAAAGTTAGTTCCAAAATAATGTATTTAATTTAAGGTCTGTATCTATCTATCTATCTATCTATCTATCTATCTATCTATCTATCTATCTATCTACCTACCTATCATCTATCATCCTCTACCTACATATATACCTAAGTACCAAAAAAGAGAGCTTTTAAAATGCATGATGGGATGAAACTTTTATACTTTAAGTGTTAATTATGATTAATTCTTAGAGGTTGGTAGTGGAGTATAAAATTTCCCCTTCTCTAAATGACTTTACAGAGACCATTTTAGCTTTTCACAATGAACAGCTACAGTCTGATTATACTTATCCTGACTTTTGTTTCTAAAACAACTTGAATTATTTTGTTAGAATATTCAACAAGTTACAAAAATGTCCACAAATCCAGGAATTCTATGTCTGGTAAGGAATCATGAAAGAAATCAAGGAAATACCTAAAGGAAAATTGTATGAACAAATAAATTCATTCCAGCTCAAAATGTTTGGGAAAAATCCAAATATCAGACAAAATGGATTATCTGTGAATAGTTTATATGTGATTCTTTAATACGAAAATATTGATTATCTGGCATTTTTAATAATATTGATAAAATATTAAGTAAAAAGCAATGAGACTGCTATAATGCATATGTATAAGCGTCTGCATGTGTGTGTGTGTTTGTGTGTGTATGAGTGTGTGTGTGTATACAATTGGGGGTGCAAAAAAATGTATACAAGTGGACACTTTGGTCAACGTTACTCAAGCAGTAGTTCACCATAATCAGAAGTGTCTGCACACTGGAGGTAACCATTTGAACACCTATTGTGACTGCAGAAGTCAAACATGACTTGTATTCTTCTTTTGTTATTGATATATATTGAATATTATAATTTTAATACAGTTTTGTTTTCTTAAAATGTGTATACATTTTTGGCACCCTCTGTGTGTGTGTGTGT
>NW_017733053.1:33725-36213 GCF_001890085.2 Hipposideros armiger | reverse complement strand
TACTAGTTGACTGGTGATTAGATTTAGAAACATAGGTTGTGGTCAAATGATTAAGCATCATAAATTCTAGAACGTGTGGTCGTATTTCAGCCTACTGGTAATAGAAAGTGACTAAATGACTTTGAGAAAGGAGCTAAATGATAAAAGTGTTAATTTGAAATTAATATAAAGGAAATGTGCTTCATGGACTGAGGTAGGAAGACAATGAGAATGAAAAACATGTTCATTTGAACTCTTAGGATCTTTTTTTATTTTATTGTTTGAGCTTATTGTACATACTTTTTTTTCCAAATGTTTTTTGTACTTTGGTCCTTCATGCAGAAATATTTTGTTTTCTTATTTGTTCGATTATGTTAACTCACATTTCTATATAATTAAATAACTAAACCCAACTTAGTAATTATCATGTTTGGTTTTAATTACTGCTTAGCCTATTTAACAAGTCACAAGATATGCCTAAACAGCATAGAATGTACCCCTTAACCTTTTGACTTTTACTCCTATATCAGAAGCATATTTCCTTATGTCTTTATTAAGCAAGCTATCTATTTAAACAATGGAAAATCATTAAAAATAGCTAAATGAAAAATGGCAAACTGGTGGAGAAGTAACCACTATAAATTACTGTAAGACAAACCAGGTTGGATTGAACTCTTAGCAGTTATTTAAGGAGAAATAGAAGAAAGATATGTATACATATTTAAATTTGTCATTTAATAATATTTCATAAAAAATGGTAACTTAGTTATTTAAGACTTTGGCTTATTTTATTAGCAACAATTATCTAGATGGCTATTATAAAATATCTGAAAAAATCAACTAGGCTGAAATGGCAAGCTATAAATTATACATGGTCCACTAGCAGATGTAGCTTGATATTTTGGAGTATATCTTCATCTTTGTCTACATCTATGTTGAGATGTGTTGATGTCTAAAGCAAAGACTACGGGTGTATATATAAAGTCATGAAGCCAAATTCCACATATTTTAAAAAACCTTTGCAACTCACTTTTTCCATGAATATATCATAGGAAATACATATGTATCTGCGGCATAAATTGTAGCTCCTGAAAGGTTTATTCATATGAAACCTAGACAGTTTATTTGAGTTAGCATCTAACATCAGATTATATATATATATATATATATATATATATAGATAGATAGATAGATTGATAGATAGATATAGATATAGATAGATATAGATAGATAGATAGATATAAGATATATACCTATATATATAAGATATATATATATATCTATATAAATATATATAAGATATATATATATCTATATAAATATATATATATATATATATATCTTATCTATATATATCATATATTCTTCTTTACACACTACAATACAGAAAGCATATTGAACCCTTGTCTTATAGCTAAATCTTTACTCATACACTCAATTATGTGCTATTGCTAAATTACTAGGAATAGTACTAAGTAGTCAGAGATCATGGAATGCTTATTAAAAAAAGTCTTACTTATCATATTATAACAGAATTATCTAACTCATGATTTTTGTCATTCTACCATATTAAATTTTAACCTCACACAATCATGTAGATTGTAGATGAACTTATACTTGAATGTGTTTTAGAATTTTTGTTTTTATTAGAATCCTTGGAATCATATTTGAAAGACATAAATAAAATACAGTCACTTACATTATAAGTAATTACATGAGGATTTAAATATACCTATTTAAATTGAATTCAAATTCATTAATTTAGGATCATTAAATGCTTAGTAAAATTACACTGTTACATTCAAGAATGTTTTGAATAATATCTACTATCTTGAACTCTCAAAAATGCTCATATTGTTTATATTTTCAACTGTATTGGCCTTATGAATAGTAACAAATTAATAATGAAATGAATAAAATTTCATACCTAGTCTGTTTTATAATTTATACTTTAAATATCTTAAAGTTAAAGAAAACTGTGGTGATGATCTAATCTAGAATATGTTTATTTTAATTTCCAAAAGGCAATGAACTGATTACAATCAAGTTCCTCATGAGTGAATGGCACCTAACAGCTGGCAGAGAAAAATGTATATTTTACACAGCAGAAATAGTCCTCATGGTAAACAGGAGTATGGATTTTCTATTTTCAGGTCCCACCAATTAGACAACTTTACATGTTTTTAAATGAATTGTCAAATATAAGAGGCACCCATTGTTAAAACAGTAATTAAAAATCAGGTCCTTGATTATGATGGGGGGTTCCACAGAACCAATGGCGAGATCTGGTACTTAGTGTAAAGTAAAAGTTGCACCAGGCACTTGTTATGAACAGCAAAGAAGACTTTATTCAAGACTATCACAATAGGAGTCAGCACTTTTTAATCACTTGTGAACTAATGGAAAATATTGAAGAACTTGTTTGGGGGATGGCCAGTGTGGTTAGGCCATCCATCCCTGTTTGCTAAACGTCCCTAATAACAGTTAGGCTCCTATCTTCCCATGGAGA
>NW_017733053.1:26581-30468 GCF_001890085.2 Hipposideros armiger | reverse complement strand
TTATCTTGACAATAATTATGCTGACTCATCATTATTGTTTTCAAAGCACTCAATTTTCTTAAGAGAAACTCTTTTTCTTAATACTTTATATGTTAATTTAATTTATTCATATAGTTGGAAACGGCAGTGAAAGTACCTTGAACAGGTTTGGGAAAAGAATCTAGTTCACTCTTGATAAGCGTGCAACTTAACATGGTGGAAAACGTGTGGCTTTAGAGAACAGCTACACACTTGGTGAATTAAGAGGGTTTGGGCATTGAACAAGACATGTTGCAGAGCTGTGGTTCTTAAATGGAGTCGATTCTTCCTCTCAGAGGACATTCAGCAATGTTGGGAGACATTTTTCATTGTTACAATTGGTCAGAAAAGGTGCTATTGGCATTTGTTGGGTAGAAGCTAGGGATGCAGCTAAACATCCTAGGTGCACAGAACAGCCCTACAGCAAAGACTGTCTATCAATAGTGCCACCTTTGAGATAGCCTGTTATAGCAGAGAGCTGCTAAGCTGTGAGTCATTTAAAAGCAAAAGATGTAGAAAATATATTATTTTTACCTGCAAGGATTAGTTTGTTTGCTTCCAGAGAGAACTGGGGTGGTCATATTTCCTTCAACCTTTCGTACTCCATAGAAAAGTAAATGTTAGGTTGTATATTAAAAGTGCTCAATAAATTCTTCTTCAGTGATACCAGACAATCAGTGATTGCAATAACAGTTTGTGATCAGCCAAAAGGGAGGCACAGATAAATAGTATAATGAAGATGGGGCATATTAAATCACTAAGAAGTTGGAAAAATGGCATTCGTTAAGAACATGATTAAAAAAAAGTGTGTTGCCATCATTTGCGAATAAAAGACTTTTCTATTACAAACTTTTTAAAATAACCTAAAAATATAATTTAAACATATTTTTCAATAAGAAAAGATTTTGAATATGTCATTTTAGAGAGTTACAAGTATGGAGGAAGATGCACGATATAATTGCTTGTGATAAACCTGAATTGCTGCTAAATTTAACTTTGCTTACACATGAATGCAAACTATGTAAGCAGGTTGGATTTTTAAATAAACACAAATTGTATGGAAAATATTTTTATACCTAATGAAATGAATAAAAATATGACACTTCTTGAAAAAATTTCATATATCTATTTGGTAGATCTTTTTCCTTCTCTTAGATATTATTTTTAAAATTATATTCATTTATATTTTTAAAAATCATTGTTTTGTCATGAATATAATATTTGTAAAGTGAGGAAAATGTTATCCTTTCAATATCTGTACCGAATTTGTTAAAATTTGCACCTAATCTGGAAAATTGACATACCAGGAGAATTTATATAATAAGTAATCCATTCACTGTTTGCAAAGCAATTGATACAGCAACTAAGAGACTCACCATATTAGTAGAGGGATTAAATAATCATAGCAGAAGTGCAGTTCATATTTGCTTTAATAATGCCGACAGAGAGATAGTGTCTATGCGATACTTACTGATGGAGTTTCATTTCCTTCAGTTAAATTGTACTGTATTTTGAAGGAATGTGATTTGGGCAGCTTCTTGTCTAATGTACGTGTGTGTTAGCTAAGCCAGCAAGATGAGGAGTCTAGATACTGGTACAAATTAATATTAGGAAAATCTCAAGTAATCAAATGTTGACATCTAATATTGGCTTCGTGTATGGCCTTTTACATTAATACATTTTTATACACTAGTAGAGGCTGACTTTCATGTTAGAAAGGTGTAAAAACCAGCAAAACTTAGGAGCTCTCTGATCATCTCAATGTTTAAGATCAACAAGCTTTTTTTCTTGTTGTTGCTCATTACCTATAAATGACTTTTCCGGAAGTCATTTTGTTTTCAGTTTCTTTAAAAATGCCATTTTTAAAATCTACTTGCTGGTTTTGACAATTAACCATCTCTAGTCCTATCTTCATCCTAGCAACCCTCATTTCCTTAAGAACCAAGTACAGTAATACCTTGGTTTGCGAGCATAATTCGTTCCGGAAACAAACTACTCATATTGCAAGACATTGCTTGTTTGCCATGTTAAAATGTATAAGAAATGGTTGTTCATCTTGCAGAACACTCGCAAACCAAGTTACTCGCAGTCAAAGGTTTTACTGTACTAAGTAATGGGGAGTTGGTCATTTGCACATGTTTTAGGGTATCTTAGAGGTAGGTTGTTGGTCTTGTAAAGCAATACTCTGATGTCAGTGGACCTGAAGTAAGGTTCTCTCAGAAAATAGCCAAATTCTCGGAAGTATTCATATGCTTAAATGCCATTTTAGTTGTAGCATTTATATACTCATGGTTATAAAATATCACATTTGCTTTTCAATTTCTATTATCTAACACTTACCGGAACAGCATAATATTTGCCATTATTTTTTCTTTTCAAAGGATGGAATTGACATTTTTAAGCTAAAGGTGCCAAATGCTAAACTGGGAACTGAAAGTTTAAGAATACAAGAAAAACAAATCTTAGCATAGGTAAAAGAATGATTTGAAAAGGCACAAAAATAAATGAAAAAAACCCACCATTATTTAGAGGCAATTGAAATGCAAGTGACCTCTAGAATCACAAATATCAAGGGACCTTAAACTATACTTATCAAACCTATTACCAAGTAAATCTTGTTGAAATGACATCACACAAAGAATGCTATGAATTGGGAATGTACAGAAAGAGAGAGAAAGAAAGAGAAGACTTTTATGAGCTGACCTCAACAAGCTACTGCTTTTTCTGCAGGCTTCCTGGAGATACATGCTAAAAGTACGCACTGTATTAAAAATGATCTGAGTTATTTTGAATCATTGTTTTAAAAATGAGACTCCAGTAGTGAACTATGCTAGGCTACAAAATCCTTTCATTCTTGGGGAAGGACTAAGGGGAGCTCCCAAGCAGCCTGAAAGGCCTTTTTCTTTGGGCTCACCCAGAGTCTTGTATCTTAGGACTCCAAATATGACAAAAGACCTCATACGGTAAAACAATCCGTATGTTACAGTGGAAAAGACCACAACAAGATACAAGTCCAAGAACACTTGAACTAAGTAAGAAAAAAGCCTAGTATACTTAACAAAGGGAAAACCCTCCACGTGTATTATCTTTTATTTTTGGGGTAATGAAGAGAATAAAAAAAGCCCTAAGGAGGCATAGATCATAGCATATCTGAATAACTAAATGAATTATAGTACAGCTATGACATAGAGAATGGGGATATAAGGCATAATATAAAGATGAAAACAAAGAGGCCTTACTTGTAAGCTGTATTAGAAACTCCAACCTTGAAAATGCTAAGAAAAATTAGAAATAATTAAATATCTATCCGGGATGATGAGATGAACACCAATAGAGTTTTAACATATCTTTGTAGCCCAAAGTTCATGATGGCTTAGAGTAAGGTAACGGCAGTTCAAGTTGGGAAGAGGGCAGAAATTCAAGCGATATTTAAGTCATACAGTGATCAGATACCATAATTGACTTGATACTGGTGAGAGAGAGAGCAGAGTTAGGCTAATTTTCTGACTTGGATAGCTGGATGAGTAGTGCTGACACAGAGACTGAAAAGCATAAATTTTATAATGTGGATTGGTGATATAATAAAGGAAATTATGTATTTTGAAGTTCTGAGAGCCTCTGGAGAAGGAATGTGAAGAAATTACTTGGGCCACGTACTCAAAAAGGCATGTAGATTGAAGTGTTACTTTGAGACTTCTCAGAAAAAAGACAATGATTACATCATAGTGATCAGTTAACTGGATTTTAATTTGTGAAGAGCCAATTAAAATAGAAACATCTGAAAGAAGGTAAGAACTCGTAGCAAAATATATATAAAATTAGACAAACAACTCTAATAGAAAATAAATACAAAATTAGATAGTTTTTTA
>NW_017733053.1:13904-19701 GCF_001890085.2 Hipposideros armiger | reverse complement strand
AAAAGTAGACAATACGATCTATTATTTTAACTTCTCCATTGAAAGTAAAACAAAATATGCAAAATACTCACCCCTCTCCTGACTAGTAGAATGCTATATAGCTAACACAACAGGAGTTCATGCACCCATTGGTAGATCATACAATTATTTTGTTACACTACTTGATCCAGAGTTAAGCATACAACTTGAAATTATTTAACAGAATATATGTGTGACTGGGACATTCCTTTAATCATCAAACATTTCTTACAAAAATATAAAACAATTGGGCAAATAGTGTTGAAGTTCTTATCTAGTGTTAAGATTCTCATCAATAGACAATGAGATAAAGAAATTGTGGTACACATATACAATGGACTATTACTATGCCATGAAAAAGAATGAAGTCTTACTATTTGTGACTCACATGGGTGGACCTAGAGGGTAGTATACTAAGTGAAATAAATGAGTCAGACTGAGAAAGTCAAATACCATATGGTCTCACATCTATGTGGAATCTAAATAGCAAAATAAATGAACAGATATAACAGAAACAGGTGCAAATTTTAACAAATTGGGTACAGATATTGTGCTGTATAATGTGAACTAGGACACATGTTTTTTAAGCTGGATAACCAACTGTTACAGAATTATTGACTTTTCTTATTTGGTTGAAATACTAGTTATATAAGTTATTGTATTTCCCTATACATGGGGGACAATTTATCATTGCCTATTATTACTATTCCGATACTAATCTGCTTAATTAATATAATTTTTACCAAGCCCTACTGTATGTTTAAGCAAGTACCAGCCTTCCCACCCATGCCCCAGTCCTGCAAAATTGTTCAGTTATGTATGTCATCTTATTACTGAAAATCACACTCATTAATTCTTATTACCTCATTTGTTAATATCTTAGTCATTCCTTTTTTATCATATAAGAAATATTTGGTTGAATGAAAATAAACATAAACAGTGGTGGCACAGAGTATAGAAGTTGTTTAAACTGTTTTTAAGTAGTGTATTGTAAACAGCATCTTATNCATTTCAGAGGGATTGCTCCCAAACCTGAGAGGAAGACATTCCTGGGTTGTAGAGGATTTACCTCTTGAACAGAGAAGAAATTTACAATGGCAAGTGAAGGCTCTAAGAAAATGGAATTATGTGACTTAAGAAATAGGAAGTTTTAGAAATAGACTCAGGTTTAGTCAGGCTGAGGAGAACTGTAAGGCCATCTTGGTCATCATCTAAGAGAATTAAGCATGCTAGCACGTTTCCAGTTTTTGATTATATACACACACAAACACACAATCTGCTTTTATTGTAGAGGTGTCAGTATTGAATGAAGTACTAGTAGACACTATAGTCTCTATGCTTATGTTTGGGGTACCAATTAATCACGAAAACTGACCACACAGGATGCTCATGGCAATGTTTCACAAAGTTGAGTACACAGATGTATTATTGGTAACAAGCATTTTCAAATTTGCAAATTCCTGGACTAGGTCATCAATTTAAAAATAGGAGGTGACTACCTCTATATTTCTTTAGAATCTTTCTTCCACCCCCAAGCCTTGACTCACTATTACTTGTCCTTTTAGTAGCTAGCTATGGCCTTGGAGTTCTTCATTGACATATTTTTTTAAATTGAATTGTATGACTAATGAGGTCTTGTCCTTTTCAGGACCATGATAAACACAACTCCAACACAGGACACTTATGACAATATAGATTGCTGCTCCCACCAATTATATACTTAGACAAAGAGCTGACAACATAATTAGCATGAGAAAAAACATTGCATTATTGTATGCTTTCATTTTACCTAGTGTTATTGAATGGTTCTATTAAAAGAAAGGTTATAATATTTGTTCTCATGGTAACTCTCTCGAAATACATAAAGAAAGGCAGTGATTAGTCATTTTTTATTCATTTAATATTCAGCATGTTCACTTACCAAAGCACATAGGCCAAAAAAAGGAATTAACCTTCGCTCTTGGTTTGATGGGAATGAAACTAAAATAAGAATCACCTAGCGTTGATATTGTTACATTGAAGCTGCTGAGAAGACAGATGAAGGCTGCAAAATAACCCCAGCCGGTTCCTGGTGTATCCCTCTCAAAACGGAGATGTCAGCCTGTTTAGTTCAAAGATCATTAGTCCCCTTATTTGACAATTTGGGATTTTACATCTCCTAAAGTGAGAAATGCGCTGTGTGATCTGGCCGAGCGGGTGACCCTGGGCTAATTAAAAGGCACACAGGAGCGGGGCAGGGTGAAGCAAGGCAGCTTCTTTACATTCGTTACAAGTCGTGGTTGTTCCCCGGAGGCAGAAACATCAGACGGCTCCTGGAAGTGGTCCCAGGCACCCGTCAAAGGCAACGTGCTTCCCGGGGAGCAAGGCCACCGCGTGGGACTGCAGCACTGCGAACTGTTAATCGGAGTGTGGCTTTTTATTTGTTTGTCAGGTTGGTGAAATACGAGACCTCAGAGGGAATTGGAAATGCAGACAGAAACGGAATGTGACCTTTGCAGCTGGCAGGCCAAGCTTGCTTTGGGGAGACAGGGGACAGTTGCTAGTTTTGTCACCTTTTTAAGTGGATGGTGACAGATTAGTGGAAAAGAGGTAAGTTACACGATGAAGGCTCCCCAAAAGGGGAGCATTCCATGGTCCCTTCCCTCATGGGCCAGGACTGTATTTCTGCCCCTATGTTGAATTCTAACTTGAAGCCACGCATTTCAGGACAAGTTAAAAAAATCCATTTGACAATAGGAGCTTAAAAAGTCAGACAGGCAGCCTGAAGACTCTTGTGATAATTCAAGTTCTAGGAATCGCTTACAACAGAAGTAATCCAGCTATGCACTAGGATAAGCATTTCAGAATTATCTCTAAAGTGAGCAATGGTAATTTAAGAACTCCTCAATAGGCAGAGGGAGGTTAAATATATTGCAGCCACATACTATAGATATATATGTGACATAATAATTGTTAATTACCTATATATCATATATAATTACTATATTAATATAGCATGTTTATGTATTTATAAGTATATATGATATTATAATTGTTAATATACACTAGTAGGGCAACTTGCAAATTCCATACCTTTTCATAATATATGTAATGTTATATGTGTATATATACACTGTGTTTTGTAATATAAGTTATATATTTTAAATACATAAAAGAAACTGCAAAACTGTTATTCTCTGGAGCATTTGAGATCTTGCTCCCTGGGATAAGCTGTCAAATAAACTCTTATACAAATTTTCTACAGATTTAGACATTTCCTAGGTCGATGTTTTCTTCTGTAGTTGGCAGGATTCCCAAGATGCCCACCAAGAACACTGTCCAGACCTGGACCTGGTGCTATCTGCCAGCAGGGACCCACCGTGTTCCAACCGGGTGAACTCAGTGAGTTTGTCTCAGCCTCCTTGCCTGAAGTAGCAGACTGTGACTTTATTTGAACTGTTTTTAGAAAATCCTCTGTGTGGATAAGGGTCATGATAATCCAAGGAAAGGAAAACAAAAATGGGTTCTTTTAATTTCACCATTTTATTTGGATTGCTTACTGAGAGTCTGAACAAAGTTTTTGCTGGTTAAATGAGAACCTGAACTCTCTTTAGCTCTCAAATAGGACAGTTGCTTCCCCAACCCAAATAGCCAATGGGGTGACAATAGTTGCACAGGTCCCCAAATCTGGAGTGGTGGAGGTGGGCACCAAAAAGCAGCCACTGGGGTTGATGTAGGATATTTCTTGTGCCAGGGTTGTGGTCTCGTGGATCCGAAGAATGGAGACACTGACCAGAGAGGTAAAGTTGCAGAAAAGGAGTTCATTAGAAGTAAAAATACATTTCAAAGAAGCAGAAGCGGGAGAAAAAGTAGAGAATGGCTCAAGGGCCATTATTAGAAAAGAAAGTACACTCCAAAGAGCTTGGAGCAGGCCCTGAGCAGAGGCAAGGCTCAAAATGCTCAAAAGGCGATACGGTAGTTTAAATACCGAAATAAAGGAGAAAGAACAACAAAAAAAATTTTGATAGTGTGAATGTAGGCATTCACATATATGAGTATGAGAAATGCTAATTATGGGAGAGATGAAAAGACTATAGGTTTACATGCTTGATATATGGGTTTTCGTTGAATGAATAAATTCATGAAATGATGGATATCTGTACACATGTTAAAATGCTAAAAGTGCATAACTGCATAACATATAATTAAAATCTGTATTTAGTATACTCTCATTGTACTTTTCAGGGCTCTCCTTTCTCAAGAATGTATCTCCATTTTAAAAATAAATGATGATAGGAAAACTGATTTACTTATACACACATATGCCAGAACATACTTTTTATAATGCCAAAACATGGACTATAGGGAGAAAAATATCTAAGCTTAACGATTAGTGAGGGACATCTTGTTGTTCTGTTTATAGTCAAGCTATTGAGATAGAACTCCAATTTGAAAATGTTCTTGCATGAATTCTTTATTGTTTTCATGTACTTGTAACTCCTCATGAAAAGGGAGAGAATTGTTTGGAGAATGTGGAAATCAAGAAATTATATGATGTAATTACTGAAAAAAGTCACTCAAATCAAATATATTCCCATCAGTGTAGTCTTTTGTTTTTGTATTAAGGTGCTCTTGATAACATTGTGTTAATCTGGAGCTACAGATTAATACACATATAATCTGGACCTTAGAAGACAAATGGTTATGCAGAGAAAAGTTTAGATGCTTCCAGTAACGTGACTCGGTGTGGTGTGATTAAAGCACAGTATCGCCATGGTATAATATAGGATTTTTGACCTGCCATTACTCTGTATAAAGTTTTTGAGGTAGTTTACACAGAGGAAACAAAATAAGAAAGCCGTAACTCCCCGAGTATATTTATCACTGGCTAACAATTTATTTTAAAATGCTGGTGTAGAAAAGTTTGACTGATCCAATTGGGAGGGGACCTTTTAGGTAAAGTAATGCTAAATTATGGCCAAGAATCAAAGAAACCCAGAAGTGCTACTTCCTCTCCATTTTTCCCACCTGACTGTCACTTTCTAGAATCTGAGCAAAGAGTGCACTTAAAATACAAAGCAGTGCATGAATACTTTATTTCCATATTTAAGGTATAACTGGTACAGACACAAGACCTGTACTGAGGGTAGATATTTAGACAACAGACAGCTGCTTACCTTTAAGCAAGTCTTATGCAGGACCTTGGGAGAAAAGGAAAATGTACCACATAGAAATACTCTCAAATATTTAAGGGCTTTAAAAACTCTTTCCACCAAAACTATGGTCATTTTCAAAGTTATGGAAATTGGATAGTCCAGATCAGCCTTCTTCAAGTGTGAGATTTAGAGACTCAGCTGTAGGAGCAGGAATAATGGTTTAATATTACATCCAATAACAATTTCCTACTAGTTGACTGGTGATTAGATTTAGAAACATAGGTTGTGGTCAAATGATTAAGCATCATAAATTCTAGAACGTGTGGTCGTATTTCAGCCTACTGGTAATAGAAAGTGACTAAATGACTTTGAGAAAGGAGCTAAATGATAAAAGTGTTAATTTGAAATTAATATAAAGGAAATGTGCTTCATGGACTGAGGTAGGAAGACAATGAGAATGAAAAACATGTTCATTTGAACTCTTAGGATCTTTTTTTATTTTATTGTTTGAGCTTATTGGACATACTTTTTTTTCCAAATGTTTTTTGTACTTTGGTCCTTCATGCAGAAATATTTTGTTTTCTTATTTGTTCGATTATGTTAACTCACATTTCTATATAATTAAATAACTAAACCCAACTTAG
>NW_017733053.1:6668-12259 GCF_001890085.2 Hipposideros armiger | reverse complement strand
CCTGTAAAGAAAGCAAAAAGTATGGTGGAAAGTTATAAACTACATTACATATTTTTCAATAATTAATTAGTTCCTTTTCATTAATTCATTAACTGTGAATTATTTAGTCTTTATGTTAGCACTTGGTTTAGATATAACTCAGTGAAGAGACTGATGATGCTTGCTGAAGCATTAGAAAGAGTATATTTAAAAATCAGATTTCTAACCCTGGTGAAAGAAAGCCTGACTTCTCAGTTTACTGTCGTTATATGACTATGGTTAAGGGCCTGATCTACAAATGATGCACCAATTGTTGGATAAGGTTATCAAGAACAATGAATACATTTACTCACAATTGTAAATTGCACCAAAAGTTAACTATGTACTGCTGATGATAGGCCATTTTAAAAAACATAACAGTATACACTATTAAATAAAATGTACATATAATACCACAATTATAATTATAGGCATGTTGAGTTCTTTTGCTTCTTTCATTACATTATGAGACATTTGATACTTGCTTTTATCTGAAAAGTTACAGAACAGTAGTATTGGTGTCTGTTGTTTCCAGGAAATTATGTCAGTTTCAGGAAACAAGGCAATGCTACATTATCCTAATATACATCATTTGTGTGAGGTTCCATTATGTGTGCATTAAAAAAAAAATACTTCACATATCAGACATCTTCTGATCTTATTCATAAATATCTGACAATACTTTAACAATGATTTCTAAAAAAATACATCAAATCTCAGTCACCTTATGGCTTAGTAGATTAGAATTTATTATTGTATAAATTAATACATATGAACATGAAGAAATGGAAATATGCATGCTATATCTTTGAATGCATGCATGTGATGCTATAGATATGTACACACATACATGCATTGCATATATATATATATATATATATATATATATATATGGAATAATGTTTTTTAATCCCCTGAATCATCTTAATGTTTTTTAAAAAGTCAAATTTTGCAATGTAACTAATCGACTTTAAACCACTAACTGTTATTATGGGTCAAAATCTTGCTAAAGAGAATATTTTATTTTACCAAGAGCTTTTTATACACATTATTGCTGGCCTATTTGAAGCTGTTATTCATCACTTTAGCAATTAGTTTTTTCTTTGTTTTTTTCAAAAATAAGCCACATTTGTTTTTTGTTTGTTTCTCTGTGTGTTTACTATGACATAATTGCAATGAAATTGACATTTTAAAAGATGCATGTTTAAAATAGACCTAAGGATATATATCACAGTTTCCTGGGTGACATTTCTGTGACACAATGTCATCTTCTGATTGATTGACTGGTAGATTGTTTAATACAGGGATGGCTGAAAATATTTTTATCAAGAGACATCCTTCACTTTACTGAAACTCAGAAATATGCATTTCCAGCAATCTTCATTGGTGTCTTTTTGCTCTCATTTCCACTGTTCAATTTGCTACAACTTTCTATGCAGGAGATGGACAAGTATGAGTAAAATATAAAAGGAATTTTAAAATNCTTAAAATGTGTATACATTTTTGGCACCCTCTGTGTGTGTGTGTGTATATATATATATATATATATATATATATATATATATATATTTATGTACACAAACATAAAGTCTGGTACACTAAAACCTTAAAATTATTTTTGGTAAAATATAACTGTGCATGTCTCGAGAACTCTATATTATCTAAATATTTTTGATAGTAACTCTCAGTAGAAGAACATATATGCCTCAATTTGATGTGACTGTTTATTCATTTAAAATGAAATAGACTACACATGTATGTTATAAACTAAATGGAAGGGTCTCCTATCTAGTCCACAGATAAATTACCAATAAGGGCATATTTTTGATAGCATGTTGTAAATATCTCTCAAGGAATTTAGCAGCATTTACTTCAGTAGGAATAACTATGTTGTAGGAACAGAACTAACTAGGAAAGGCAGAGGGATACAAAACATTTGATTTCTCTAAACTAAATACTTACCAATACTAGGGGACTTCTCTGCTATTGGCAACATTATTACTTTTACCTTTGCTATTAAATATTATCTGTATAACAGTGATTAGGACATTAGAGTAACCATTGGTAGAACATACATTTTATGCCTTAAAGCCATTGGTCAAAGTAAATCTGAGCAGAATGTGCAGTGAAAATAAAAGGAGGGTCATGGAACAGAGGAAAAAAAATGTGCTAACTTGCTGCGTGGGTTTAATCTCCTTCTTGAAGTTTGTAGCCTTTTTACTCTTCTGCACCGTTCAGTAGAGAAGACATTTCCTGAATATATTTAATGGTTTTCTAAAATAACTCTTTTCTAAGAATCCAAAATGCCCGGAGAGCAGGAGGTAACCAAACATATTCAGTCAGCTAAGATTCAATTTTAGATCTTCATGGAACACTATGACAATATTATTTTTTTAGAAAAATCCTTTATGCAATGCTGATATTCAGCTAGCAAGCAAGACTATACCCATATTGGCATTTAAAATACTGAAAGACTTCCTTCCTTTTGGTAGATAGGCACTGCTTCTATTGTGGTTCCCAAGTCCACGGATCTCGCCTCTGCCCTCATTACACTAGGAGTCTTGTCCCCTTCCCTGCCACCTCTGTACCGCTCCACAGATCAGCAGTCACATGGCTGACGGCAGACAGAGAGAGGTCTCCTGGCCCATATTCCAGCACCAGGATGAAAATCTACCCTCATGTTGTATTACTGACTGTATCATTGTGGTTATTGAATGATTTGAATTCCAGCTCTTCTTATACGTAGGGATATAACAGCTCAAAAGGTGTTGCGCATATTTCAGGGGTACTTAATATTGTTTCTTTTCAATTTTGTTTTTTAAAGTTTTTGGGTGACCTTGTGTATCTCTAAGTTCTCTCTGCTCTGCGAGGTTTTCGCTTTTGACCCCTCCTCCCCTGTGGGTCCTGCCTTTGTTGTGAGCCCACGCTCAAGCCTAGCCCCATGTAACTGTCTCCGATGAACATCTAACAATCTCTAGGCTGCCATAACTTCCTTTGAGTGCAAGGATTCAGCCTGGAAGGATGATGCTGGCCACTGGAGTTTAGAAACATTTTCTGCTATGAATGGACTAAAAGCTGAAGTAGCTGGAGGGTCAGCGTAGATACACAGAAATTTAGCATGGGCTTTCCACCCATGCTTATGCCACTTCTCCAGCCCGCTTGCCTGGGTAGCACTCAGGCTCTGTTCCTCGTCAATCAGGAATCTGATTATGCCTGCAGAGCCCACATTCTGGTCTTTACTCGCCAGCTGAAGACTGTTTCTTGGGCCCGCCGAGTGGTGCGTTGGTTAAGAGCTGGCTTGGGATGCCAGCTCTGAGCAGCAGGGTACCAGTTCGGATCCCACATATGAGGGCCAGTGACACTGCCCTCTACAGCTAAGATGCTGAACAACAGCTCAACCTGGAGCTGGGTTGCTGTGAGTCCACGGCGACAGCGTAGGCTGCAGCCCCTGCTGTAGTGGGTTGCCATGGGCTACCGTGTGTAGCCAGCAGCCAGCGAGAGCGGCCAGCAACCGCTGTGAGTGGCCGTCCAGAAGCCGGCGACTGATCTGCCTTGCCTGGGGAGAACGCAATGATGGTGCCAACTTGGGCCAGTGAAGCAACGTCCTCCACAACTAGACTGAGGAACAAAATGATAGCGGCTTGTCTGTTCTCCTTCCCCCAGTTCCCCAGCGCTGTTCCCCTCTCCCAATTCCCCAATAAAATCATTTTTTTTTAACAAAAAAGACTGTTTCTTATCTGGTTCTGGAAGCAGCACTGCTTTCCATTTTCTTGGACAATCATTTATACTCAATAATGCCCTCAGAAATGTTTAAGGCAGAAAAATATCATGATTTTGAGAGTGAAACTTAGTGATGATATTTATGAACTGTGATTTAGCTGCCTGGTTATATAAGGTAGTTTCTTTCTTTCTTTTTTTTGGCTATTTTATTGTAGGGGGAAAAAAATACCACCTCTCCTGATTGCTTATCCTGTTCTATCAAAGCACTTTAGTAGCTCTTTGAAAATATTTTTGTAATGTCTGTTAGGGTAACATTTAAAAAAATAATTATCAGACAAAGGTAAAATAGACTGTTGTGCCTGTTATCTCTCATGAGGGGTGTTTCCTCATGTGCTATTTAACATTTAGGTGGGAGTGGTATTTGTGGGAGTCCCATGTGCTATTGGTTTTATGTCCACCTCCTGGGTCCCTTGGTTTCTAGTTTCTTAAGTGCAGTGTAGGGGTTCTGCTGGTTGTTTGGAGCTAAAGGCAACCAAAGTGCTACAGGCTCAAGACAAACATCTGCCTCCCCTTAACTACCTAGAATTTGAATGAGGGGCCTTGCTCATAATGAGATTATTAGAGATAACCCATCTGTATGGCAGGGCAAATTACTGATTACTGAACATTTGCTTTGCCTTCAATTACCTTCTGAAGGCTTAAGGGCATTATCTCATCCCTAGCTCAGAATGTCTTAAATACCTCATTTTCACTTTCTGTATCTGAACCTCTTATGTATGTGGGGTCTCTGACTCTGTCATGTATGCAAGTGTGGATGGAAAAAGAAGGGGTTTTATGGAANTAAAGGTTCAATTAACTTGGGGTTCTGAGTTAGATGAGACTGAGACAATACTACCAGGAGGCAATTTATCTGCTTTTAAGATAAAAAGTGTGAAAAAAATCTGTCAGGTCGTTCCATTGCTGAAGAGGAATGTTCTTGACAATGTTGAAATCACTAAAAGTTAGTCCTTCTAAATGTATCCTAATAATTATTACAACTAATATTCTTACTCCTATACTTAAAATTATTAAAGAAAATCATGTCTCACATTACTTTACAAAATGGTAATATTTTAGCACACATTAAGTTTAATTAGTAAACCAGTTTGTTAGTTTGTTGGATGGTGTTTATTATTTGTTGGGCATCATAGAGAGCATTTGGAATTTAAATAGGGAGAAACACTGTATTAAAATTACACTGATTGTAACCACTTTGAGTACCCCTTGTAATTGCACAAGTCAAACATGACTCGTATTTATCTTTTGTTATCGGTATATATTGAGAGATTAAGAAAAACCGTGCATTTGGCATTTTACTCTATATAAAATAAGTGTTTTTCAAAAGGTTTTTTTCACCACACTATTGTTTCTCATTTACAACCTAAAGATAGAGTTGTTTGTTCAAAAGTAACATTCCTCCTTTATAATCTTTGTGCACTGGTTACAGAAGTGTTTTGTTTAAACGTCATTGAAAATGGATTTTTTTTCTGTAAAGAATGAATAAAAATAAAATATGCCTCATGCGATTAATGTTAACTACCTCAGTACAGCTTATATATTACTATATAAAATATATAATTTGGTTTTGGAGTTCAAAGTTGTAGCAATTTTCTGAATAGATGTTCGCAAAATGAATTATTATTTGTTTCTCTCTGTGTTGTATTATTATTATGGATATAAAGATATAAAATGGAGTCAATACTGAAGCAAGGAGACAAGGAATACAACAATATTAATGAATTATAGAGTGCAGTGCAAGTACAATTTAAAAGGTTTGAATATTTTAATAACTATAAAAATGCATTTAGATAAAT
>NW_017733053.1:2896-4028 GCF_001890085.2 Hipposideros armiger | reverse complement strand
GTGGAGGTGATACTGGCATTGCCTTGAGAACTGGACAGAACACTCTTTACCCCTATTTTGCCTCTAATTATTAGTATTTGCTGATGCAGAGGATTAAACATATGGAAAATAAAAAGGAAGGAAGATGTTGATAGACTTTACACAGTAGGTAACACTCCTGGGCCAAAAACAAGAACTGCATTGAGATTTAGACAACTAGGAATAGACTTAGTGGTTTATATTAGAGATGTATAGATACATTCAAGAAATTTGTGGCAAGAATAACTCATTTAAGATAATCATAATTTTTCTACCACATTGAAAGAATACCTATTAATCAGCAGCGATTCCTCTATGAAAGAACAGAGATTGTATATGTATTAAGATAGCCTGAAATGAGTAAAGAGAGATGGTGCATAGTCATTAAAAGGTATTTCAGAGTTAATAACATGGGAAAGTATTAGCAAAGTAATTTTAAATAAAAAACTGTAATCATGGCTCAATATTCTAAGGTATATATCATAGTATACATTACATACACATGATTATATGCAAATAAATATATACATATATACACAGTATGCATGCATAATTATACATATATATCACCCATGGAAAACTATCTTGTAACATAAACTACATCCTACAACCACATTGATTCCTACATAGTTTCATAAGAGAAGAAACAGTTCCTTGAATAACAAGCTAAAATTTTAGTAGTGGCTCTTCCTTATGTTGTGAGATTATGAAGGATGATTTTAAAAGGTTTATTTGTATTTGTTTGATAATAATTTTACATAAAATTAGAAAATATCTATGATCTAGTATAACAGAAAATATAATCCATAAACTTTAATCTTGTTTTTGTTTCAGCATGCATATTACATTGACATATTATGCTAAGATAACAAAACATTGTGTATAGTAAGCTTTTTAAAGTACAGGGGAATGTTTTTAATATTTCATTTGTTTTATGATTGAATGGGAATAAAAATTGAGCACAGCCTTAACTAAATAGCCACACTGACCCTGAATGGGATTTAATTTTTGTCTAATAGAGTGTACACTGTAGATTGTCACAGATACTAGACAGGGGATTTATGTGCTCAATGTTTTTTAAAAATCAATTACTAACCTTATAGCACCAGTCAAA
>NW_017733053.1:0-1055 GCF_001890085.2 Hipposideros armiger | reverse complement strand
AAAGCTCACCAAAGCACCACAATAATTTGAGAAAAATCACCTCATGCTCCGAGCTGGAGGAGGGAAAACGGAACCATTTAAAAATATTCAAAGTATTCTTTTCTTCACAACGTCTACCACCAGGGGAAGCTAATTAACCAGATCCGAACCCCAGAGTACAGTTCTCCTCTTCCCCCTTGTCCAGATGGGATGCGGTCTAAAACCCTCAGTGGATGCCTGAAACAGCAGATAGTACCAAACCCAATATATATATAATGTTTTCCCTATATATAGATACCTATGATAAAGTTTAATTTATAAATTAGGCAAGGAGATTAACAATAACAACTAGTAATAAAATAGAACAATATACTGTAATAAATGTTATGTGAATGTGGTCTCACTCTTTCAAAATATCTTATTGTACTGTATTTACCCTTTTTTTCTGTGATGATGGGAGACGATAAAATGCCTTATTAAGTCAAGAACTTCCACATTTTCACTTAAGGGAAGCAGTTTAGTCTTCTTTTTGGCGGGTCTGGATTGCCATTATTAAGTAGAATAATGGTTATGTGGACACAGGTATTGCGATACCACCCCAGTGGATCTGATAACTGAGAGAGCTGCTAAGTGACTAGCGGGTGGGGAGTGCATACTGGTGCAGAGTGGATGTGCTGGGTAAAGGGAGGACACGCTTCCTGGGCAGGACAGAGTGGGGCTGTGCAGTTTCCCCCACAATACTCAAAACAGCACACAATTTAAAATGTCTAAAGTGTTTATTTCTAGAATTTTCCTTTTAATATTTTCAGACTGAAACAGCTGACCATGAAACCACAGACAAGAGGGTACTATTGTATTATGGGAGCCTAACTGACCAGGGGGCCGTGGGGGCGGGGAAATACCCAATCCAACCCATGCTAGCCATTCTGTCCCACCTAATGTGGGAGAAAACAAAATTAAGAAATTCTTGAAAAGAGTGTCTCTCTCACCCTTTTCTGTGATTCCAATTGTGTGCATATTAAGTCCATTTACTCTGTCTCATGTATCTTTTATGCTATTTTCTTTTTCTGTACTTT
>NW_017733052.1:87679-88425 GCF_001890085.2 Hipposideros armiger | reverse complement strand
AAACAAACAAAAGAAGATAAAAAATATGAATAATAAAATAGCAATAACTATATACTTATCAATATTCACTTTAAATGTAAATGAATTAAATGCTCCAATCAGAAGACATAGGGTAGGTGAATGGATAACAAAACAAGACCCATACATATACTGTCTACAAGAGACCCACTTCAGATCGAAAAACACAAAGAGACTGAAAGTGAAAGAATGGAAAAAGATATTTAATGGAAGTGGAAACAAAACAAAGCTGGAGTAGCATTACTTACATCAGACAAAATAGACTTTAAAACAAAGACTATAATAAGAGACAAAGAAAGACATTACATAATGACAAAGGGATCAATCCAACAGGAGGATATAACCCTCATAAATATCTATGCACCCAACATAGGAGCACATACATATATAAAACAACTACTGACTTACATAAAGAAAGAGATTGACAGTAACACAATCATCATAGGGGATTTTAACACTCCATTGACACAAATGGGCAGATCACCCAGACAGAAAATCAAAAAGGACTGACACACTAGACCAGATGGATTTAGCTGAAACTTTTAGAGCATTTTACCCCAAAGTAGCAGAATATACATTCTTTTCAAGTGCATATGGTACGTTTTTCAAGCTAGACCACATATTAGGCCACAAAACAAGTCTCAATAGATTTAAGAAGATTGAAATCATATCAAACATCTTCTCTAGCCACAATGATATTAAACTAGAAATAAATTACAAAACAAAAA
>NW_017733052.1:74464-82199 GCF_001890085.2 Hipposideros armiger | reverse complement strand
ACTCATAAAAAAGAAAAGAAAAAGAAATGAGAAAAAAATAAAGAAATTGCTATGCAATCCCCATATGCACATGTTTTCCTTAACAGAGCATATTAGATGATATTCATGTGCAGCTTTTAATGAAATACAATTAAAAGTTTCAGGAAACTGATAACTTGTTACATTTATCTATTATAGAAAAATAAACTTTTAGAGAACAAAGGGACTTTTGATTTTATGAGGTCAAGCAATTTCACTTTGTAGATGAGATGTCAGGGCTTAGAGAATTTAAGTGACTTTTTAAATGTTAATAGGCTGTTGGAAATTAAATGAGAACTAGCAGAAGTCAAAGTTTTTCATTAAACTAGTTTCTCCTATAGTTGATTTACTCTAGATTCTGTCAACTGATGGTCATTGGCTCCAATTCAATGTCTACATGAATCCTCATTTTGGGGTGTGGTGAAGGAGGAGACTATTCAGTGCAAACAGCTCAACTGTGATACACTTGCATGACTGTGGAACAGCACGTCTATGGAACAGCTCAATAGTGTTACAGCTCAGTTGTGAAACATCACTGAGGAACAGCATGGCTGTAAGGTTAGCCCTGGAGGCAAGGTGGCCCTACCCCTCTCTAGCTAGACAGTTCTGCTCCATTTCAGTCTGCCTGGACCGTTCTGTTCCACTATGGCTTGTTGAGACAGGGCAGCCCTGCTCTGCTCTGCTCTGCTCTGGTGAGATGTCTTCAGTGTTTCAGCTCCAGCCAGGAAAATGCAGTGTTCAGTGGAAAGGGAAAGTGCGCTCCCCAACAAGAGGGTAGCTGACCTGTATACAGAGAAACCACCTGATTTGTCCATTCTCATGCAAATAAGGACTCCAAGTCCTCACAGTTTGATTGGTCCTGATTGATCGGAATGGAGCTGCTTTGGTTTGCGGTGAAGATGCTAATGAGCATATTGCTGCACAGCTCTAAGTGGACAGGGAAAGTCCAATTGGGAAATAGGATTTAAAGAACTTTTTTTATAAGGGTTAGCTCAGATGGCTGGAACACAGTGCAGGCAAACAGTTCAGTGCAGGAGGCAGGCAGTTCAGTGCAGGCTTCTCCCTGAAGTGGGCTTGGGTGATATGCCCTGTTTAGAAATGGTTGCTAGGCTGTGTTTTTAAATTTGAGCCCAGTTAGGCACCAGGAGCCCTTCTTGGTAAGTATCTTCTTTCTCAGGGTTGACAATTCTTATATTTCTTTGGTAATGCTATTACTAAATTTGATAGTTACCCCATTTTTGGTACACATATTGTTAAATCAGAAGTTTTAGAATTTTATAAAATCTCTACAATTCACACACAATATAGTAGATAATATAATAATTTTTTCTTGGCATTTTGAGTGATTACTACCTTAGGTTTATTTTTATTAATTTCACCTATAAAGTGTAGATCACTTATCAAATCTATTGTATATTAAAGTTTAGCAGCTTACCAGACATTTTCAAAGATATTATTAAGAAATTATTATAAGAAATATAGTATCTCATTGCATTTTTTTATCCTCACCATATAGCTTTAGGGTAAATATTGGAACCTAAACTTGGTCATTGTCAGGTTTTTCTCACTACTCTTGAAAGTGAATGAATTGACCAGTGAGAATAAAACCTTCAATTTCCTCTGTTCCCCCACCTTTATTGAGACATAATTGACATATTACATTGAGTAAGTTTTAGGTGTACAATGCGATGATTTGATACACATATATACTGTGAAATGTTTACCACAGTAAGGTGTGTTAATGTATTCTTTACCTCATATAATTACCATTTTGTTCTTGGTAAGAACACTTAAGATTTACTCTCTTAGCAATTTTTAAGTATACAGTACAGTATTGTTAAGTAGAGTCACCATGCTGTATATTAGATTCTCAGGACTTATTCTTCTTATACCAGGAAGTTTGTACCTTTTGACCAATCTAATTTTCTCTGTTTCCCCCAGCACCTGGCAACCACCAATCTACTGTCTGTTTCTATGAGTTTGGCTTTTTTAGATTCTACACATCTAAGAGTAGAAATATTCATACTGTTTTTCATAGTGGCTTTATGAACTTACATCCCTCCAACTGTGCAGAAGGATTCCCTTTTCTCCACATGCTCACCAACATTTATCTCATTTTTTTTGATAATAGTCATTTTAACAGGTATGAGGTGATATATCATTGTGGTTTGATTTGCATTTTTCTCATCATTAGTGATGTTGAGCACCTTTTATGTATTTGTTAGTCTTTTGTATGTCTTCTCTGGAAAAATGTCTATTCAGATCCTTTGCCTAATTTTATATTAGATTTTTAGTGGGTTTCTTTTGCTATTGAGTTGAATGAGTTGCTTATATATTTTGGATATTTACCCCTTATCAGATATATGGCTTGGAAATATTTTATCCCATTCTGTAGGTTGCCTTTTAATTTTGTTGATGGTTTCTTTTGCCATGCAGAGGCTTCTTAGTTTGATGTAATCTCACTTGTTGATTTTTGTGTTTGTTGCTTGTGCTTTTGGTGTCATCCAAAAAATCATTGCCAAGACCAATATCAAGGAGCTTTCCCCCTGTTTTCTTCTAGAAGTTTTACAGTTTTAGGTTTTATGTTTAAGTCTTTAGGCCATGTTGAGATAATTTTTGTGAATAGTGAAAGATAGTGGTCCAATTTCATCTTTTTGCATGTGAATATCCAGTTTTCCTAACACCATTTATTGAGGAGACTATCTCTTCTCCATCGAGTATTCTTGGCCCCCTTGTCAAATATTAGATAACCATATATGCATGGGCTTATTTCTGGGCTCCCTATTCTGTTACATTGGCCATTGTTTCTGTTTTTATGCCAGTGCAATATTGCGTTGATTTTTTTTTAAAGATTTTTTTTTTATTGGGAAATTGGGGGGATGGGAACAGTGCTGGGGAATTGGGGAAAGGGGAACAGACAAGTTGCTGTCCTTTTGTTCTTCAGTCTAGTTGTGGAGGACGTTGCTTCACTGGCCCAAGTTGGCACCATCATTGCGCTCTTCCCGGGTGAGGCAGATCAGTCGCCGGCTTCTGGACGGCCGCTCACTGCGGCTGCTGGCCGCTCACGCTGGCTGCTGGCCACACACGGTAGCCCATGGCAATCCACTGCCACAGGGACTGCAGCCCACGCCGTCGCCGGCGACTCATGGCAGCCCAGCTCCAGGTTGAGCTGTTGTTCAGCATCTCAGCTGTGGAGGGCAGTGTCACTGGCCCTCATATGTGGGATCCGAACCGGGGCCCTCTGGCATCCCAAGCGAGTTCTTAACCATCGCGCCACTCGGCCGGCCCTGCGTTGATTATTAATTATAGCTTTGTAATATAGTTTGAAGTTAGGAAGTGTGATAATACCAGTTTAAGTCTTTCTTAAGATTGTTTTGACATTCAGGATTTTTTGTGGTTCCATGTGATTTTAGGATTGTTTTTTTTTCTATTTCTGTGAAAAATACAGTTGGAATTTTGATAGGGATTGCATTGAATCTATAGATGGCTTTGGGTAGTAAGAACATTTTAACAATATTAACTCTTTTAATCCATAAACAGTGGATATCTTTTCATTTATTTATGTCTTTTTCAATTTCTTTCATCAATGTCTTATAGTTTTTAGTGTACAGATCTTTAATTTAGTTAAATTTATTTTAATTTTATTTTTTTGATGTTATTATAAATGGGTTTTTTTCTTTATTTTTTTTTCCACTCATAGAATTCTCCAGTAAAGCCATCCAGTCCTGGCCTTTTCTTTGTAGGGAGGTTTTTGATTGCTGATGCAATCTCCTTACTAGTGATTTTTATATATTTTCTATTGGTTCATGATTCTCTCTTGGTAGGCTGTATGTTTCTAGGAATTTATCTACTTCTAGGTTGTCCCAATTTGTTGACATGTAATTTTTCATAGTAGTCTCTTATGATTCTTTGAATTTCCATGGTATCAGTAGTAATGTCTCCTTTTTCATTTACAATTTAATGTATTTTGGCCCTCTGTCTTTTTCTTGATAGGTCTAGCTAAAGGTTTGTCAATTTTGTTTATCTTTTAAAAAATCAGGTCTTAGTTTCCCTGATTTTTTTCTATTTTCTTTTTAGTCTGTGTTTCTTCTCTCATATTTGTTATTTCTTTTCTTCTAAATTTGGGCTTAGTTTGTTCTTTCTTTAGCTCCTTGAGATGTAAAATTATATTGTTTATTTGAGATCTTTTCTTAATGTAAGCAATTATCACTTTGTTTCCCTCTTAGCTCTGCTTTGCTGCATCCCATAAGTTTTGGTATGTGCATTTTTATTTTTATTTGTCTCAAGATATTTTTTTATTTCCCTTTTGATTTCTTCTTTGACATATTAGTTGTTCAAGATTGTGTTGTTTAATTTCCACATATTTGTGAATTTTCCAGTTTTTCTCCTTTCATTGATTTCTAATTTCAATCCATTTTGGTTAAAAAAGTTACATGGTATGATTTTATTTTTTTTAAATTTGCTAAGACTTGTTTTCTTATCTAACATGAGATTTATTCTAGAGAATGTTTCATGTGTGCTTGAGAAAAATATATATGTATTCTGTTTGTGTTAGATTGTTCTGTATATGCCTGTTAGGTTCATGTGCTCTAAAGTATAGTTCAAGTTGAATGTTTCTTTAATGATTTTCTGTCTGAATGATCTGTTCATTGTTGAAAGTGAGGTATTGAAGTCTGCTACTATTATTGCAATGTTTATTTTTCCTTTCAGATCTGTTAGCACTTGTTTAATATATTTAGGTATTCTGATGTTGGGTGCATATGTATTATAATTGTTATATTCTTGATGAATTGACCCCTTTATTATTATATAATGACCTTTTTGCATCTTGTTACAGTTTTTTATTTCAAGTATATTTTGTATGATATAGCTACTTCAAAAAGTAGTATAGCTACTTCTGCTCTATTTTGGTTTTCATTTCCATAGAATATCTTTTTACATCCCTTTGCTTTGAGGTGATGTGTGTCCTTAGAGCTGACACAATTGTCTTGTAAGCAGCATACACAGTAATACCTTGATTTGCGAGCATAATTCATTCTGGAAACAAACCACTTGTATTGTAAGACATCGCTCGTTTACCATGTTAAAATGTATTAGAAATGTTTGCTCATCTTGTGGAACACTCACAAACCATGGTTACTCGCAATCCAAGGTTTTACTGTAGTTGGGTCTTGTAATTTTTATCCATTCAGCAACTCTATGCCTTTTAATTGGAGAATTTAATCCATTTACATTTAAAGCAATTATTGACAGGTAAAAGTTTACTAATGCCATCTTATTGTTTTCTGACTGTTTTGTAGTTCCTTTCTTCCTCTCTTGCTGTCTTGCTTTGTGATTTAATGATTTTCTGTAGTGGTGTACTTTGATTCTCTTCTTTTTATTTTGTGTGTATCTACTGTAGGTTACATAAAACATTGTATAGTTGTAACAGTCTATTTTAAGCTGATAACAACTACTCCATACAAAAAAATCTGCTTTTTAACCCCACCCCTATTTTATGCTTTTGATGTCATTTTATATATTTTATATTATAAATTTTATATATTAATTTACAAATTACTGTAGCTATAGCTATTTTTAATGTCTGTCCTTTAGCCTTTATAGTAGAGTTAAGTGATTATTTAACACACCACTATATTATAATATTGGAGTATTCTGAATTTAACTATACAGTTACCTTTACCAGTGTGTTTTATATTTTCATATGTGTTCATTTTACTAATTAGCATCCTTTCAGCTTGACAACCTCATTTTAGCATTTCTTGTAAGGCAGGTCTTATGTGGTGATGAACTCCCTCAGCTTTCTTTTTTATGGGAAAGTTTTTATCTTTCATTTCCAAAGGACAATATGCAAGATCAGCTATTCTCAGTGGGGGATTTGTTTCCTTCAGCACTTTGAATATACCATCCCAGTCTCTCCTGGTTTGTAAGGTTACTATCTAGAAATCTGTTGCTAGCTTATGGAGGTTCCCATGTAAGTAACAAGATTTTTTTCTTGGTGATTTTAAGATTATTTCTGTTTTGAATTCTTGATAGTTTTATTATAAGATCTTTTTGAGTTAAATTTGTTTGGGAGTTGATGAGCTTCATGAACTTAGACGTCCAGATTACTCCACACATCTGGAAAGTTCTCATTACTTAAATAAGCTTTTGTTTCTCTCTTCCTCTCTTCTCCTTCTGGGACTCCAATAATGCATAGATAAGATTATTTTCTTAATTGTATCCCCTAAGTTCAGTAGGACTTCTACATTAATTTTCATTTTTTCTCTTTTTACTCCTCTGATAAAATAATTTCAAATGCTCCATCTTTGAGTTCACTGATTCTCTCTACTTGTTAGTCGAGTCTCCTGTTAAAGCTCTCTATTTAATCTTCAGTTATTGTATTATTTGGCCCCAAAATTTATGTTTGTTTATTTTCCTAGCTCTAGTTGAACTTCTTATTTTTTTTTGTATTGTTTTCCTGATTTTATTGTTTACCTGTGTTCTCTTGTAGCTCTCTGTGCATCTTAGAATAATTATTTTGAATTCTGTATCAGGCAAGTTGAGTATGTCCATTTCTTTGAGGTCTGTTACTAAAAGTTAATTGTGTTCCTTTGGTGGTGTTATGTGGCCCTGATTCTTTTTGATCCCCATAGCTTTGCATGGTGTCTGTGCATTTGAAGAAGCAGTCACCTCTTCCCACACTGACTTCCCACAAAGTCAATATGCATTGACTTTGGTAAGGAAAGGTCTTTACCTGTGGATAGGGTGAAGCATGCTGTGAACATGGGTCTAGTAATGCTGGGTGCCAAATACGTATAGGGCCCTGTGGCAGCTCCTATTCTGGGAGAGCATGATATTTTGTCATTTTAGGTCCCTGGGCCTATGAAATCAACAATTGCGTGATCATTGGTGAGAGCTGCAAGGTGAGAGACCCACTGATCTACTCTAACTGTAAGGGTCATTGGAGTCCTCAGAGGAGCTGCCAGGTTTAGTGGTTAGGGAAAAGGACAGGTGATGGTTGTGGCTTGAGCTAGTGAAGTGCCCATACTCACCTGCAGGAGGTGGCTGCTGGTGCCTGTGTAGTGACAAGGTCCACCTGTAGAAACACATATAATGGCAAGAGTCAGAGTCTGAAGCAGGGTTTGGGGTGTGCTGTGTGTGCAATAGCAGCTATGGGGCCCCTGTCTCTCAGTGTCTTCCTGCAGCTGCAGGGTCTCCCCATGGGTGCATGTGTAGTAGTGAGGGCCGATGAAGAGAGTTGGCTCAGCAGGATGCAGGTGCACAGTTGCAGGGCTACCTGCACATAAGGCCTAGCAGCACAGGCCAGTGACAGGAGTCAGGACTTGATCTGGGCTCACAAGTACCTGTGAGGGCTTTGGCTGTCTATGTGCACTCCTGAGGCTTCTATTTGTTTTGGTGTGAAGCTTAGTGGGAAGAAAACAAGAACACTGAGGTTACTTTAAAAAAATATGTTAGACTCACTCAATCGTGTGTATGATTTGTTATGTCTAGACACTCTCATTCAGTCAAAAATTATGTGCTTGTATTCAGGTATTGATTGTGTGTACCCTAGTCTCTGATCTCCATACTAACTGAATTTTTTTTTATTGTTAGTTTCAGGTGTACAGAACAATGCAATAGTTACCCTTTTCACCCTCATAAAGTAACAACCCCCCTCCCCCATCTACTGCCCTCCCACCCCCGATATCATGCTTATCTATTACAATTCCATTGA
>NW_017733052.1:30457-69008 GCF_001890085.2 Hipposideros armiger | reverse complement strand
CTATATGACAAAACTAAAATTCCTAATAAAATAGAAAAATCCAAAAACAACCAATGCAAGCAATCAATGGGAGACAAAAAACAAGACCCCAGAACATCCAAGAGAACCCATTTAACAATACCAATATAACCTATCGAAAGAAGCCCCAACTAAAACAATCAAAATAAAAAACAAAACAAAAAAACAAAAAAAACCAACAAAAGAAAACAAAAATGAAAAACAAAACCAAATCAAAACAAAAACCAAAAAGGGAGAATAAACAAGAGATAATCAGTTTCAATCTTGGCTGAAGTCCACCAAGCTCTCCCCTGGTTTTCTTCTACAATACACACAACTCCTGTGTCTCTCATGGGGGTAGAGCTAACCGCCTTAATATAGGTCTATTTAAGATGAGTGGAGTAATGAGGTATGATTGGTAGTTTTTTTACAGTCAATGTTTATTTCTGCTCCTGTCTGTCCAGAGGCACTCAGATTCCTGTGCGGAGGACGTCTTCGGGTGCTCTTTCCACTGGGACTGTTGGAGGGTGGGGGATGGGGTTTTCAGAGCTGCTGGAAGGCCTTCCCGTGCCACCTGCGGCCTTTTTCTGATGTAAATTACTCAACCTCCAGGGAGTTGAAGCACCTTTGTTTTGGCTTATTTCTCTCTTCAGAAGTCAGTTTCCAGTTCTGGCCAGGAGGGGGACAAGGATTCTAAGGGAGGGTGGGAGTGTGCACTTTTACATGCAGTTTATCTTCCCTATCTGAATAAAGGGGACAACAAGAAAAAGAGAAGAAAGGGGAAAAAAATGCTCCTTCCAACCAGGCACCTCTTCTCCTCCCTAGTTGAGATTTCTGCCACAGCCACTGCGCCCTATGAATCCTGACGAACACCGGGCGGGACAGTCAGCACCAGAGGCTGAGCGCGTCCAGATGCTGCAAAAACAGTCTGCCTTGTCCTGGATCCCCGGAGCTCCGCAGCCGCGCAAGCAGACAGACTAACCCCTGTTCTGCTTCGCGCTCGGCCGGAGGATTCTGCCTTAGCGTGTGCACGCTGGAGGGGTAGGGAGAGAGCGGTGAGCACTCCAATCTACTGAGATCCCCGTCTCAGCCACCGTGGGCGCTTGAGCAGTCTATGCCTCCGCTCACGCACCCTCCTCCTCCTCCTCCGATCTGTGATGCCAGTGGCCGAGGATTGTGCCTTAGCGCGCGTGCCAGCGGGGTAGGCAGTCAGCAGCGAGCACTCTCCAATCTACTGAGAATCCGCGTCCCCGCCGCCATGGGCGCGAGCAGTCCGTGCCTCTGCTCACGCGCCCTCCTCAGTTCTGCTTCCCTCGTGGCCTAAGGACAGGTGAGGGAAGTTTCCGATCTGCTGAGATCCCCGGACTCAGCAGCCCAGGCGCCGCCCGTGTCTCCACGCGCCTCGCCTCCCAATTCCCGAACCCGCTGGGTCTGCCCACCTCCAAGTAGTCCGTGTGGGAGTCCCTTTGCTGCTCAGCGTGTCCCGCAGAGTTGTGTTTTCGCAGCCAAAATTGCTGTGGGTTGCGAGAACAAACTCAGAGTGACTTCCTCACCGCGGCCATTTTTTCTCCCTCCCCCAATGACCCATACTAACTGGATTTTTGGTGTCCTGCTGACCTTTTGACTTCCCACAATCTGTTGGGTTTTATGCTGGAGCCACTATGAAGCAGTGAAAAGAGCCACAGTCAAACCTCCCAATTTTCCAACTCAGTAGCCTTTAGATTATTGGTGAAGTTTATATATTTCTGTTGACTCTTGTCCAGGGTAACTAATCACCCTGATTTGCTGAAATTGGAATTTTTAAGCATTGGAATTCTAGCATCCTGGGAAACCCCTCAGTCCTAGGCAAACCTGGAAACCTGATCACCCTACTTTTATATTCCACTACTATTGACAGTAGAGAGTGGGCTATACACTTGATACTTCCTAAAGGCAAGTTTCCTGCCTCACCTGAGTTTTAAAGGTGCTATGTCAGTGACTCTTCTTCATATTCTTCTATTTATATGCCACATTTTGTTTTTACTTAATACCGACATGTTATTTACCTAAATCCTGTGTTTTTTATCTTGGTGGCTGTTGGTATTTCCTTGGGAGTCTACTTGTATCATTTTTTTATTGTTAGTTTCCAATTTTTTAGAAATTCAGGACAATACATTCTCTTGCTTTCCATAGCACCATGGGTGGATTACTAATTCTTTCAGAGGAAAATTTTATGCAATGCAGATTTTTTGGGGTGTTATTTAGACAAGAGTTTTTTGGGGGGCTGAAAATCATCTTGGTGACATATGTAGGCATAGAATTAGAAAAGGTTTTAAAAGTCACTTAGAGTCTTTGAACATCAAAAGCTTGTTTCTCAAGGCAGACAGATGAAAGAGATTTTTAAAAAATATCTCACGACAATAGTATCTAGCAACCCTCTTAAAGTTTTAACTTGCTTGTTAATTAACAATTATCCTATAGTGAAAGAAAGCAATAGGTGGGGAAGATGAGTAGAGGTATATTTTGGGACCAAATTGCACTTGTAATCAGAACTAATTATGACCATTTGAAGTGCACTAATATTTGCTTAATTAAAACCAGTCACTCTTTCAAGTGTAGGAGCAGATATTGGTAAATGGCACAGTGGTTGGGACTTGGAAGTGATAGCTGACATAATGCAATTTGGTAGAAATTCAGGTAAACTAGGAATTCCCAATGAAGTGTCATACTTCAGCCTACCCAGCTCAACAAACATTCAGACCATTCTTGCCATATTAATTTGTCACAATCTCTGGCTCATTGATTGATTCATTGATTAGTCAGACTCTGGGTGAATTGAGCACTAGTTCCCTGCCAACTCCCCCTTGGTTGATCTGGATGAGAAAGTTTTGGGACTGTCTCTTGTTCACTTATGTAAAGTGTGTAATGTTGGAAGCTTCCCAAAGGGATGCTCTAGTGCAGTTTATGTGATATGTCTAAGGAGTTTTATCAAAGCTAAGGCACCTCAGGAAAGTGTTGGGAGCTACACTGAAGAGCAAACAAGGCTTGAAGAATCAGAGAAATTAGGCATGGAGCAGTTCATAAGATAATGCCTGTCTTCCCCAGAAAGAATGTTTGGGATCAGGAAAGACAAATGCAGTCTGGACAAATTTGGAGTGCAAGGAGAATGTTTGTCCCTATACGCAGACTGGAATAAGGTAGGTGGTGGTAAAGGAAAAGAAGGGTGAGGAATACACAGTTTTTACTCTGCTTTTATAGCCTTGGATTAATTTCCTTTGGAAAAAGGAGATGGAGAAACAATAACCCAGTTGGAATTAATGAATGACAAACTTGTCTTTCTACTAAAACAGGAGAGAAAACAAAATTGTAAGATAATATGAACATCGGTGTATGATGAGTTACATGTATTATCTAGAGGAAGTATATTTAAGAAATAAGATATTTCATGATTCAGCTGGAGCACAAAAGTGAGTCTTCTGAAAAATCACTAATGATGCCTTGACTCTACTAGCTAATTCATTTTCAAATAGCTTTCCATGTTAGTATTTTTCAGAAGGAATGAAAAAAATATATATTAGGGCAGTAAGCTAAACAATGAGGACAGGAAACAAATCCTAAATAATCTTCAAGCTTTCACTCCCTTTCTTTCGAGCCATATAGATAAATTTATCTTTTATTTTCCTAAAGGGAAAAATACTACTTGAAATAATTTTTTTTTACTTCCCTCTTTCTCAAAAATTGTTTACTCATTTTCTTGTCTCAGATGAAAAACTATATTCTTTCCTTCTCTCTTTCTACCCTTCCCTACCCTCCTGGGTGACCTTGTACTTTCCACTATCCTCTGACTCTGTACCACATACGTCCACTTAACTTTTACCATTTATTTCTTCCCAACATTCTAAGAGAATGCTTATTTTCCTCTGTCTATAAATAATCTTCCCTTGACTTGTCCCTCTGATTACTGTTCTCTCTCCTTTTTTCTTTAACTGCAAATCTTCCCAAAAATTTCTCTAAATTTATGGTTTCCACTTTCCACTTCCCATTCACCTCAAGCTTTGTAATGTTTGTTCCTCCAGGGGACACTAGGGCAGATTTCCTTTAGTTGTAAATTCCAAAGACTTTTTCTAATTACCACCCTCCTTGGCCTCTGTTCAGCTTTGATTCATACAGAGCATCCTCCCTTATTACATTGCTCTCCTTCCCTAGCTTTGGCAACACACAGATTCTTGGCATCCTTTGATGGATTTTCTGATGTCTTCCTTTTATTCCTATTTTTGTTAATATGATAGCATAACAAATTCCCCAAACTTAGTGGTGGAAAATGACCATTACGTTGACCAATTCTATGGATCAAGAATTTGGATGGGGAATAGCAAGGATAGCTTGTCTCTGCTCGTGATGTCTGGGCAAGCTCAAAGTCTTGATTGGAGTCATCTTCAGACTGGTTCATCCCCTGTCTGGTGTTTGATGTTGGCTGTTGGCTGGGGGCCTCAGTTCCTCTTCATGCTGGCCTTCTATGTAGACTCCCCATGTGCATTGATTTGGGCTTCCTAACAGCATTGTGGCTTGGTTCCAAAGGTACTGTCCCCACAAAGAGTGGATAGGGCAGAAGCTGATTCTTTTACAAATTTTGCCTCAGAAGTGAAATAACATTACTTCTGCCATATTCTATTGGCTGAAGCAATCACAAGCCCAGATTCAAAAGGAGACAATATTCTTCAATGAAAACAGTAGATGTAAAAGACTTAATATATTTCCCCAAATAAAACAAAATTTTACTGATTTCTCTACACACGTTTATTTCTTCAATAGTATAAGATTTAGAGTACTCTTTAAGAATATAAAATATGAATCTGTTGGTCAGCCACTTTTTCACTAATATTTATATAAAATGTCTAAGATGAACATAGCTACGATTATAAGTTCTGAAATTTATAACTTTATGTAAGGTAACTTTAGAAAATATTCTTGTATTTATGGTCAGTTTTCAAGATGAGCTTATTCCTGCTATTGAGTCACTAGATAATTGGTTTTCCTTTTTATTTCCCTGAAACGAATTCTCAAAAGACTTTTTTAAAAATTGCTCAAACTTGTTGATTACAGTGGCTAGAACCCCAATTAAGGAAAATTGTCAAATTTCTGAACCTTTGAGCTCCAGCCAGCCATTTCCTGGAAGAAATTGACTCTGGGTGATAAAGTATATCAAATTTATTCTAAAGTTACTGCAATGGCAAGTACTTAGCTTCCTCCAGACAACCAAGTACTGCTATGATTCCCCAGTGGACTATGATTGAAATTCACCCAGATGCCCCTATTTACCCAAAATAGTCTACTTTATAATTGCCCTTGCTAAGTAAACTGGAGACAGGTGTGTAAAAAAATTAAAGCTTGAAGGCCATCAGTAGGTTAGAAAGGAAAAAGAAAGACAGAAAAAAGGGAACATAGAATGGTAAGGCCTCCATGGTAAACACAAACCGCAAAACTAAATAATTAAATATTTTGGTTTTGCAAGGACAATTTTATATTACATTTTTTTACCCTTTGCCATTTGAGTTATGAGCAGCTTTATCATTTGTAGTAATACTTTCATGGTCCGTGCCTGCAAAGCAAGGACTTTAGTGTGCTTTGCAGCTGAACACTATCATTCTTAGGAGAGACCTTGGAAAAAATACTGTATTTGTATAAGATTGGCAAAATAACCTAGGAGTCCAAGTCCTTTTAGAATTATTCACCTTTTTAGTTAACGGGTGACTGTGGTCCATGGGATTCTAAACTTATTATCTCAGATGCAAAATTCAAAACACGGAGCATAAAAGTGTCTTCAGGAAATTCTTGTTAACTGAGAATGCTTTTCTTATATATTTTTACCTTTATTTACCATGAGGAATGTAGCCTTAAAAAACTCATCAGCTATGGTTAAATTTTCCCAAGGGACTTATTTCTTTCCTAAGTTTTTCTGAGAAATAAATATGATGTGTTGTGATGTAGCTGGGGTTAGAAGCCTAGGATTAGTGGCTGGTTTGAGGATGATTAGAGGATTCTGAGCAATAATCATTAGTATCCTAGTGGTTAGGGTTGATGAGTAGATATTACTTTGATTTTTTAAATTTGATATAAATAATGTTTTCCTTTTACAAGCTCTTTCCACATAGATTGCATGAAATGGAAAATTGGTAAGAGCACATGACTTGAAATGGCACTTATATCTTTAAAACAAAATAATTAAATACATATTTTGGTTTTGCAACTACCATATTATATTAAATTTTAATGAACTTTGAAGAGAATTTTTTCCAATAAGATTTATGTTCTTATAAATTATGTTCTTCCAGCTTTGGGGGATCATCCTTTCAGTATTTAATAAGACAGTGCTAATTTTGCACCCCACATCCTGTTGAAAGTCCAGCACATTACAAACTTTCTCAGGATTTCCAGAGACTACTTCTGGTGGCTGCCAACTAGAACTCTGGCTCTTATGGGCTTCCCCACCCTTCCTCAATAGTTCCATTTGTCTGTACTGTGGTCACAGTCTCTTTTACTTCATTCACCGCAGCAGCATTAACATAGGGCTGATGTGTGCAAAGCTTTCTGGATTATTTGGGATAACTGAGAAATTTTACCCCAGGTTGTAGAATAAAAAACTACTTGAAATTGCATATATGGTATCTCTGTTTTTAAATTTCTTGGCTTTCTTTGTTATAAAAAGAAACTTCCCACTAATCCTCTTTCTCTTAAGAATTTGATATGCTGTGATTTTTATTTCTATTTTTAAAAGAATTTCTTTATCCAATCATGTATTGAAGGACCCTTTGGTTACAATCTTGGCCACCATAAATGAAGCTGCAATGAACATCAGAGCACATACATCTTTATGGATAAATGTTTTCAGATTTTGGGGGTAGATATCCAGGAGAGGGTTTGCTGGGTCATATGGTAATTCTATTTTTAATTTTCTTTTTTAAAGATTATATTGGGGAATTGGGGAAGGGGGACAGTGTTGGTGGGTTTGGGGGAAAGGAACAGCCAAATTGTCTTTCAGTTTTAGTTGTGTAGGGCGCAGCTAGCTCAGATCCAAGTCTAGTTGCCATCCAGCCACCCATTGGCAGCTCAGGGCAGCTCAGCTGAAGGTGCCGTGTCCAATCTTAGTTGAGGGTGGTCGTAGCCCACCATCCCATGCGAGAGTTGAACCGGCAACCTTGTTGTTAGGAGCATGTGCTCTCACCAGCTGAGTCATCCTGCCACTTGTTGGCAGCTCAGCAGCAGCTCAGCTTGGGCGCAGCTCACTGGCCCATGTGGGAATCGAACCAGTGACCCTTTTGCTCAGAGCTCACACTCTTAACCAACTGAGCTACTCAGCCAGCCCCTCTATTTTTAGTTTTTCGAGGAATCTGCACACTGCATTCCATAGCAGCTGCACAAATCTGCATTCCCACCAACAGTGTATGAGGGTTTCTTTTTCTCCACAGTCTCTCCAACACTTGTTATTATTTGTCTTGTTGATGATAACCATTCTAACAGATGTGAGGTGATAGCTCATTGTGTTTTTTATTTGCATTTCCCTAATAGCTAGTGAATTTGAACATATTTTTATATATCTGTTGGCCATTTGTATGTCTTCTTTGTAGAAGTGTCTGTTCAGAAGTCTCTGCCCACTTTTTAATTGGATTTTTTTTGAGCTGTACAAGAATTTTATATATTTTGGAACCTTAAAAGCAGCAAAATTAAAGCAGTTAGTTCCCTACAAGGGAGCTCCCATAAAAGTGTCAACTGATTTCTCAACAGAAATTTTGTAGGTCAGAAGGGATTGGCATAAAATACTACAAATGATGATAAACAAGGACCTACAACCAAGATTTCTCTTCCTACGGAGCAAAGGACAGATAAACAGCTTCCCAGATAAGAAACAGCTACAGAAGTTCACCAGCAAACCAATATTACAAGAAATGTTAAAGGGACTTCTTTAAAAAAAAGAAAAAAATAAGATAAAAAATAGGAGTAATAGAATGGCAATAGCTACATTTATTGGGTTGTCAGAAAAGTCATGACACATTTTTCCAACAGAAAACAGAAAAAATACATCATGACTTTTCTGACAACCCAATATATCAACAATTACTTTAAGTATAAATGGATTAAATCCTCCAATCAAAAGACAGGGTGGCTGAATGGATAGGAAAACAAGACCTTTGGATGATGTCACAGAAATGGTGGCATGAGGAGTGCTTCTTGAAATCGCCTCTGGAAGTTACAACAAATTGAACAGCTATAATTCAACAAAGGACTCCCTGCATATCACACAAGTATGCCTGAGAGACTTGCACTGTGAATCAGCTAAAGGTGGGCAAATCAGACTAGAGGGGGTGGAATAAAGGAAAAAGTGCTAAGATGTGGGCCCAAGACACAGAGCAGAGCCACAGCCTCAGGAGAGGAAAAATTCAGGCTCCAAACACACCCCTTGTGACCCACAGTTCTGCCTGAGGCATAAGCATACAAGTCAGCTGAATCCAGCAATAGAGGCAGAGACCTCAGGTTAGAATGGAAATTTAAGCCTGCACAGCCAGGCAGAAATCAGAAAACAAAGACACAGAGCCTGGCTGCCTCTGTCCCACCTTCACAGAGCTCACTCCATGCCCACACTTGTCAGAGTTAGAACTAGGCTTCAAAGAAACAGGCAGCAGTGTCAGATTGAAGAACAAAATATCTACAACTCTCAGAACTGCATCAACAGTCTGGTCCACTCAGGCAACAGGGAAGGAGCTGAGGGGTTGGGGGATGAGACAGCCCTAGGCTAGTTGGAGCCACAGGCTCCAGCTGCCTTTCCACATTAGACCCCACCTCCAACTTTCTGAGTGGATCCCTGCAGATAATCAGAGCAGCAGAGACACACAGGCTCAGCATTTGGCTGAAGGGGAAGATTTGGGATTTCAGAAGCTCTGGCTGTGGGGTTCTCAGTGTGTTTTCGTGGGCTGGGACAGAGACTGCACTGACTCTGTAGAAACAACTCTCCACACCCCACAGCACACTGGAAGCCTGCCCCACCCACCTAGAGCTATATTGCCAGGGGCACTGGCTGGCCCTACCTCTGCAAGCCATGTGGAAAAAGATTTTTTACAGCAGAGGACAACCCGCAACAGCCAGGGGAGACTGCTAGAGGGCGCTAAGATTAGACCTGCTCTGCTCAGCAACATAGTTAAGCTGTGGCCGGACTTAGTGTATTTTTTTTCCCTTGTCTTTCTTCCTCTTCCTTTTTTAAAAAAAAATATTTTTGTTCCTTTTTTCTTTTTTGTTCTTTTTTCTTTCTCTTTTTTCTTTTCTTCTTTTTCTTTTTTTCTCTTTTTCTTTTTCTCTTTTCTACTCTTCTTTCTGTTCTGGTTTTCTTTTGTTTTTTTTTTAGTTTTGTGTTTTGTTTTTTATTTTTTTTCTGTTTTCTGTTTGTTTTGCTTTTGGTTTATTGGGGTTTTTTTGTATTTTTGTTTGTTTTGATTGTTTGTTGTGTGTGGTTTTTGAATTTGTGTGTATTTGTTTTGTGTTGTTATTGTTTTGTTTTGTTATGTGGAGTCATTGAGGGCCCAGCACCCATCCAGGAGCCAAGACTACACGAAATTTGTAGAAACCACTGACCACATCCTGTAGCCCCCATAACATAGCCTTGCCCACCTACAACTGCACTGCTAGTGGCACTCTGGGCACTTGGGTGACTAGCCTTGCACCCACAAACCACGAAGGAGGTTTTCACAGCAGCAAACAATTGCAATAGGCTGGAGAGATTTTGGTGCTGAACAGTGACCCCAAAAACTGCACCACAACCACTTGGGAGCAGCTCTCAGGAATTTGGAAACCTGTGGTGGAGGCTGGTGGCAGTATCCTAGGGGCGCTATACAAGGTGGTCACAGGCCGGGTACAGGTGTAAAATCTGAATCTGCATTAACATTGTAAAAACCACTAGTCATGTTTCATGACTCACTTGAACTCTACCCCACCCAGCTAGTGCTGAATCCCCAAGGGCACTCACAACTTAAGGTCAAACAACCAGACACACACCCCTATGGAGTTTCTTTCAACAGTTGGGCATTATGGGGAATGGACAGGTGGCAACAGGCGTAGGGGCCCATGAGTATTTTGCCAAACTGCCTCAGGCCCAATATTGGTGGCAGCCAATCTCAGTTCACAGAGAGGCCTCTCCCACATGCCTCTAGGTCCAGCACAGGCCACAGCCAACCACATACAGCTTTGAAGCACTTACAAGGTAGCCACTACCAGGTAGCCACAGGCTAGTAACAAGCAGGGCCGAAATTGCCCTGCATGGAAACCCCGCCCAAAAGACACCAGAAGCGGTACACTGAGAGGCCAGCCTCAGCCCAAACCAGAGCACTACCTGGTTTGATCTACAAGCAACACACCCAAAGGGAATTCTCAACAGGCGAAGCTTCTGCTAAAGGGATCAGCCCTCACATAGCAGCTCATACACTGTAGGAATTGCCAATCCTCATAACTATTCAGCCTAGGAGTCAATCACACCCACAGACATGCCAAAAGCAATCAAGGATCAACTACAACAGAAGAACACTCACAACACAAGGGACACCTCTGGAACACAGGCACAAGAGATTAAAGAGACTGAGCAATTCCACTACAAAGGATATACTACATAATGTCATCCAGCACAGGCTGAGAGATTTAGGTGATCTACATAATACATAGAAACAAACACAGAGTGACAGCCAGAATGAGGAAACAAAGAAACATGTCCCAAATAAAAGAACAGAAGAAACTACCATAAATGAAACTAAAGAAAATGGAATTAGTCAATCTACCAGATACAGAGTTTAAAATACTGATGATAAGAATGATGAAGAAACTTAGTGAGAATTTCAACAAAGAGATAGCAAGCATAAAAAAGGATATAGAAACCATGAAAAATAACCACTGAGAAACAAAGAATACAATAGCTGAAGTGAAGAATACACTAGAAGGAATTACCAGCAGATTAGATGAAGTAGAGGACCAAATCAGTGATTTAGAAGAAAAAGTAGTAGAATTCACCCAATCACAACATGAAAAAGAAAAAGGAATAAAAAATAATGAAAATAGTTTAAGAGATCTGTGGGACAATATCAAGTGCAACAACATTCACATCATAAGAATACCAGAAGGAGTAGAAAATGAGCAAGGAATAAAGAACGTATTTGAAGAAATAGTGACTGAAAACTTCCCTAACCTGGTGAGGGGAAATGACATACAAGCCCAGGAAGTGCAAAGAGTCCCAAACAAGATGAACCCAAACAGGCCCACACCAAAACACATCACAGTAAAAATGGCAAAGATTAAAGACAAAGAGAAAATCCTAAAAGCAGCAAGAGAAAGACAGCTAGTTACTTACAAGAGAGCTCCTGTAAGACTATCAGCTGACTTTCTACAGAAACTTTGCAGGCCAGAAGGGAGTGGCAGGAAATATTCAAAGTGATAAAAAAAATAAAGGCCTATAACCAAGATTCTTCACCCAGCAATGCTATCATTCAAAGTTGAAGAGGAGAGAAAGAGCTTCCCAGAAAGAGCTTTCCCAGAAAAGAATAAGCTAAAAAATTCACTGCCACCAAGCCAGCACTGCAAGAAATGTTAAAATGTCTTCTTTAAGCAGAAGAAAGGTGAAAAAACTAATGAAGACCAGAAATGCAAATAACAAATGACAATAATAATGTACTTGTCAATAATCACTTTAAATGTAAATGGATTAAATGCTCCTATCAAAAGACATAGGGTAGCTGAGTGGATAAGAAAACAAGACCCATGCATATGCTGTATTTAAGAGACTCGCCTCAGATCAAAAGACACATAGGCTGAAAGTAAAGCAATGGAATAAGATATTTCATGCAAATGGAAATGAGAAAAGAACTGGAGTAGCAATACTTATATTGGACAAAATAGATTTTGAAACGAAGACTATAATAAAAGACAAAAAAAGCGTGACATAATAATAAAAGGATTGATCCAACAAGAAGACATAACCCTAGTAAATATATATGTACTCAACATAGGCACACCTAAATATATAAAACAGATATTGACCAACATAAAGACAGAGATCAACAGTAACACTATCATTGTAAGGGACTTCAACATCCCACTGATACCAATGGACAGATTCTCCAGAAAGAAAATCAATACGGAAACAGTGGCCTTAAATGACACATTAGACCAGTGGATTTGATCAATATTTTTAGAGCATTTCACCCCTAAACAACAGAATATACAGTTTTCTCAAGTGCACATGGAACATTTTCCAAGATAGACCACATGCTAAGTCACAAAAAAAGTCTCAATAAATTTAAGAAGATTAAAACCATATGAAGCATCTTCCCTGACCACAGTGCTATGAAACTAGAAATCAATTACAAGAAGAAAACCAGAAAACACACAAACACATGGAGGCTGAATAACATGCTACTAAATAATGAATGGGTCAACAATGAAATCAGGGAAGAAATCAAAAGATACCTTGAGACAAATGAAAATGAAAACACAGCAATCTATGGGTTGCAGCGAAGGCAGTCCTAAGTAGGAAATTCATAGCAATGCAGGCCTACCTAAAGAAACAAGAAAAATCTCAAATCAGCAGTCTATCCTTACATCTAAGGGAACTAGGAAAAGAACAACAAAATAAGCCCAAAGAAAGTACAAAAAAGAAAATAATAAAGATCGGAGTGGAAATTAATGAAATAGAGACAAAAAAAATCAATGAAACCAAGAGCTAGTTCTTTGAAAAGATAAACAAAATTGACAAACCTTTAGCCAGGGTCATCAAGAAAAAAAGAGAGAAGACCCAAACTAATAAAATCAGAAATGAAAGAGGCAGAATGGCAACAAACACTACAGAAATACAAAAATTTAAGAAAATACCATGGGTAACTATATGCCTACAAATTTGACAACTTGGAAGAAATGGAAAAATTTCTGGAAGCATACAATCTTCCAATGCTGAATCAGGAAGGCACAGAAAATCTGAACAGGCCAATTTACTACCAAAGAAATTGAATCAGTATTCAACAAGCTCCCAACTAACAAAAGCCTGGGACCAGATGGCTCCACAGGTGAATTTTACCAAACATTCTAAAAAGAACTGTCACCTTTTCTCCTCAAATTATTCCAAAATATCCAAAAGGAGAGAAGACTCCCAAGCTCATTTTACAAGGCCACCATCAGCCTGATCCCAAAACCAGGCAGCAACATTACAAAAAAAAGAAAATAGTCCAACATCTCTAATGAACATAGACGCAAAAATCGTGAACAAAATATTAACAAACTGAATTCAGCAATACATTAAAAAGATCATACACCACGACCAAGTGAGATTCATTTCTGGTATGCAAGGTTGGTTCAATATTTGCAGATCAATTAATGTGATACACCACATTAACAAAATGAAAAATAAAAATCATATGATCATATCAATAGATGCAGAAAACCATTTGACAAAATCCAGCAGCCATTTATGATAAAAACTCTGAGCAAAGTGTGAATAGAGGGACCATATCTCAACATAATGAAGGCTATATATGAGAAACCCACAGTTAATATCATACTCAATGGGGGAAAGCTAAAAGCATTCCCATTAAGATTGGGAACAAGACAAGATTGCCCACTTTCACCACTTTTATTCAACATAGTTCTGGAAGTTCTAGCTACAGCAATCAGACAAGAAAAAGAAATAAAGCCATGCAAATTGGGAAAGAGGAAGTAAAATTTCATATGCAGATGACATAATACTATACAGAGAAAATCCCAAAGACTCTACCAAATACTATTAGAACTGATAAATGAATTTATAAAGTAGCAGGATACAAAATTAATATTCAGAAATCAGTTGCATTTGTTACACTAATAACTATTGGAAGGACAAATTAAGAAAATAATTTTATTTGTGATTGCTTAAAAAACAATAAAATGCTGTACTTAGGAATAAATTTAATCAAAGAAGTAAAAGACCTGTACTCAGAAAATTATAAGACATTGAAGAGAGAAATTAAAGAAGACACAAATAAATGGAAACATATACCATGCTCATGGATAGGAAGAATTAATAGTTAAAATGTCCATACTACCTAAGGCAATATATAGATTCAATATAAACTCTATCAAATTACCAATGACATTTTTCACAGAAGTAGAACATATAATCCTAAAATTTATATGGAATCATAAAAGACCTCAAATAGCCATGGCAATCTTGAGAAATAAGAACAAAATGGGAGATATCATGTTGCCTGACATCAAATCATACCACAAAGCTGTAGTAATCAAAACAGCATGCATAAAAACAGAAACAGAGATCAATGGAACAGAATAGAGAGCCCAGGGGCCAACCGAGTGGCGTGTTGGTTAAGAACTAGCTTGGGACGCCAGAGGGTCCCGATTCGGATCCCACATATGCGGGCCAGTGACACTGCCCTCTGCAGCCAAGATGGTGAATGGCAGGCAGCTCGACCTGGGGCTGGGCTGCCGTGGGTCGCTGGCGACGGTGTAGGCTGCAGTCCCCTGCTGCAGTGGGCTGCCATAAACTACCGTGTGTGGCCGGCAGCCAGCATGAGCGGCTGTCCAGAGGCCGGCGACTGATCTGCCTCGCCCGGGAAGAGTGCAATGATGGTGCCAGCTTGGGCCAGAGAAGCAACATCCTCCACAACTAGACTGAAGAACAAAACGACAGCAACTTTTCTGTTCCCCTTCTCCCAATTCCCCAATAAAAATCTTTAAAAAAAAAAAAAGAATAGAGAACCCAGAAATAAACCCATGCCTGTATGGTAATTTAATCTATGATAATGGAAGCAAGATTTTACGTTGGGGGTAAAGACAGTCCATTTAATAAGTGGTTCTGGGAAAACTGGACAGACACATGCAAAAAAATGAAGCTGGATCACCTTCTTACGCCATATACAAGAATAAATTCAAAATGGATTAAAAACTTAAATGTAAGACCCAAAACCATAAAACTTGTAGAAGAAAATATAGGAAGTAAATTTACAGACATTTCCATTAGTAATATTTTTACTGATATATCCCCTTGGGCAAGGGAAGCAAAAGAAAAAATTAACATGTGGGATTACATCAAACTAAAAAGTTTTTTTCACAGCAAAAAAACCATCAATAAAACAAAAAGGCATCTTGCTTTATGGGACAAGATATTTGCCAATGATACAGCTGATGAGAGATTAATATCCAAAGTTTATAAAAAATTCATACAACTCAACACCAAAAAAACAAAAAACCCAATTAATAAATGCGCAGAGGACATGAAAAGAGCTTTCTCTAAAGAAGACATACAGATGGCCAACAGACATATGAAAAAATGCTCAATGTCATTAATCATTAGAGAAATGCAAATAAAAACCACAATGAGATACTACCTCACTCCTGTCAGAATGGCTATCATCAATAAATCAACAAACAACAAGTGTTGGCAAAGATATGGAAAAAAGGGAACCCTCGTGCACTGTTGGTGAGATTGCAGATTGGTGCAGCCACTATTGAAAACTGTATTGAGGAACCTCAAAACTTTACAATGGAACTACCTTATGACCTAGCAGTTTCACTCCTGGGTATCTATCCAAACAAACCCAAGACACTAATTCGAAAAAGTATATGTACCCCTATGTTTATTGCAGCACTATCACAATAGCCAAGATATGGAAACAACCAAAATGCCCATCAATAGACTATTGGATAAAGAAGCTCTGGTATATTTATACAATGGAGTATGACTCGGCCATAAAGAAGAATGAAATACTACCATTTGCAATGACATGTATGGACCTAGAGAATATTATGTAAGTAAAATAAGTCAGATGGAGAAAGATAAATACCATGTGATCTCACTTATATGTGGAATCTAAATAACAGAATAAGTGAACAAACAAAACAGAAATAGACTCAGAGACATAGAGAAAAAACAAACAAACCTTGAAGGTTGCTAGGTGACAGGGGATGGGGATGGGGGAGAAGGTAAAGGGAAGAGAAAGTACAAATATATAGCCACAGGCATATGAAATATAGTTTGGGGAATATAATAAATGATGTTGTAAAGATTTTGTTGGGGGTCAGATGGGCACTTGTCTTATTAGGGGGACCACTTCATGGACTGTGTAGTGGATGTCTGACCACTGCACTGTACACCTGTAGCTGAAGCTGAATAATATTGAATGTCAACCATAATTATATATATATATATATATATATATATATATATATATATATGATGTGGAGTACAGCATAGAGAATAGAGTCAATGGAATTATAGCAGCTATATATGATATCAGAGGGGTAGTAGACTAGGAGAGGGGGTTTATCACTTTGTGAGGGGTGTAAATGTCTATTACATTGTTTTTTTACACCTGAAACTAAAGAAAGAAAGAAAGAAAGAGAGAAAGAGAAAACAAGACCCTTACATATGCTGCCTACAAGAGACTCACTTCAGATCAAGATACACACAGATTCAAATGGATGGAAAAAGGTATTTCATGAAAACGGAATTTAAAAAGCTGGGATAGCAATACTTACACCAGACAAAATAGACTTTAAAACAAAGGGTATGACAAGAGACAAAGAAGGACCCAATAATTCCACTTCTGGGTATTTATTTGAAGAAGCCCAAAACACTACTTCTAGGGGACATATGCATTCATGTTCATTCCAGCATTAGTTACAGTAGCCAAGATATGAAAGCAGCTTAAGTGTCCATCAACAGATGAAGAAGCAGTACATACATATAATGGAAGATTACTCAGCTATAAAATAGAATGAAATCTTGCCATCTGCAATAACATGGATAGACCTAGAGGGTATTATGTTAAATGAGATAAGTCAGACAAAGGAAGAAAAATACCATGTGATTTCACATATACGTGGAATCCAAAATACAAAGTAAGTGAACAAACCAAACAGAAACAAACTCATAGATACAGAGAACATTTTGATGGTGAGCAGATGAAAAGGGATTGGGAGGATAGGTATATGGGAAAATGGGTTAGGAGATACTAGTTACAAAAGAGTCATAGTGATGTAAAGTATAGCATAGACAATATAATCAATAATATTGTAATAACTTTTTTTGGTGTCAGATGGTTACTAGATTTATCAGGGTAATCACTTCATAAGTTGTATAAATGTCTAATCATTATGCTCTACACCTGAAACTAACATAATATTTTATGTCAACTGTAATTGTAAAGTAAAAATTATTTTTAAAAATGAGGTGCCACAGAAATGACTATGCTATAGATTTCTCATGCTGGGAAGATGAATAGATATAATTTTTCCCATTCTTCCTGCTAAAGACAACTAAAACCCTTAGATATGATGTATAACACAAACATAAGAAGATTCTGAAAGAATGCAGGAGGACAAACCAGCTAGAAACCTCAGGGCTCCATGAGTAACACAGTGATGAGTTTCCGGGGTATTCTTTCTGTGACACAATTCCCAGGCTTCAGGTAAGGAAGTCAAAAGCTTGAAAATTCCAATGGTCATAGGGCCAACACACACACACACACACACACACACACACACACACACACCCCCCTCATAAAAAACTGCTCTCTCTAGCCAAAAGGTCAGTTAAGGAACAGTCTAGGAAGAAGAAAAAATTGGGGTAATAATTGGCCTACTCCAGCAAAGCACAACAGAAAATATTGTAACCATACAAGCAAAGTTAAGTGGTAAGTCAGAGATTTCGTCCCTACCAATCAATAAAGACCCTCTCTCTCCTCCCAAACAAAGATGTCAGTGGATACCACATAGGCAGCCTGGACTACCCCACACAGCATGAATGAGGCATGCCTTTCCTTCCCATTTGAGTGGTATCATAGGGGGTTTAGTGTAGAGTCAGGACATTCATTACTGCCCAGGAGTAACAAGGCAACCTCCACCATATAATGGTGTTGCTAGAGACCACATGAGGAGCAATAACAAGACAGTCCTACCCATACCTGCCAGTGTGCCATCATCAGAAATTCTCTAACACCGAAAAGGAATGAGAAAGCCCTCCCCGACTCAAGGGACAGTGGAAGCCATGTGAAGAACCTGGATTTCTACCATTACCTGGAAGTAATGAGGCAGTGTCTCCCCATTTTCCCTGCTGAATGTGTTAAAGAAAACCAGCTAAGCCAAAAGGTTTAAATAAGATTTTTTAAATAATATAAAATAATACTCAAAATATGAGTTTCAATCCAAATTACTCATTATATCAAGAATTGGGAGAATCTCAAATTGAATAAAAAAAGATAATCAACAGATGTCAAGGGGTGTTGGAATTATTTGAAAAATATATTAAAGCAGCGATCATGAGAAACCTTCAACAAGGAATTACAAACATACTCAAAATAAATGAAAAAAATTTTCAGTGTAGAAGTAAAGATATAAAGAAGAACGAAATGAATATTTTAGAACTGAAAAGTACAATAATGAAAAAAAATATTTAAACTCAATGGATGGACCCAACAGTACATGTGAAGGGCTAGAAAAAAAACCTGTGAACTGTAATATAGAAAATAGAAATTACCCAATCTGAGCAGAGAAAAATATGGACTGAAAATACATGAACAGAGCCTCAGGGACCTGTGGGACTATAAGAAAAGACATAATACCTATGTCATCAGAATAGATGAAGAAGAGGACAAAACTGCAAAAGTGCTTGAAAATAATGGATGGAAACTTCCCAATATGAAAAAACACATAAACTTGCAGATTTAAGAGGTGGAGCAAATAAAAAACAAGATAAACCCAATGAAATCCATATCAAAACATATCCCAGTCAATCTTCTAAAATCTAAAGACAGAAAGAAAGAGAGAGAGAAAGAAAGAAAGAAAGAAAGAAAGAAAGAAAGAAAGAAAGAAAGAAAGAAAGAAAGATCTTCAAAGCAGCAAGACAGACATAATAGTTGACATACTGGGAAAAAAATTGAAAGATAATGATCACTAATCAGAAAAAAATTGAGGCCAAGAGTAGCACAATATTTTCCAAGTGCTTAAAGAAAATAACTGTCAGCTCTGAACCCTACAATGCAGCAAACATGTCCTTGAGGAATGAAGGCAAAATCAACACATTTTTGGTTTAAGGAAAAACTAAGAGAAATTGTCATCAGTAGATCTAAAAATAACAGCTAAGATTCTCTGAACAGAAAAGAAATGATAAAATTAGAAATCCTGGAACATCAAGAAGAAAGAAAAAACAACAAAATGAGTAAAAAATAGGATAAATACAATAGACATTCTTTATATCAGATGAAAGAGACTTCAGGATAAAAAAGGTAACAAGAGGCAAAGATGGACATTTCATAATGATAAAGAGGACAATACAACAAGAAGACATAACACTTATTAATATAGATGCCCCCCATCAGGGAGCACCAAAATATACAAAGCAATAACTAACAGAACTAAAGGGAGAAGTTGACCAAAGCACAATTATAGTAGGGAACCTAAATACATCATTGACAGCTATTGATAGATCATTCAAACAGAAAAGCAGTAAGGAAATATAAGCCTTAAATGACACATTAGACCAAATGGGCATAATTGACATTTATAGAGCACTTCATCCTAGAACACCAAAGTATACATTATTTTCTAGTGTACATGGAACATTCTCAAGGATAGACCATATGTTGGGACATAAAACTAGCCTCAGAAAATTTGAAAAGATTGAAATCATACCAAGTGTATTCTCTGATCACAAGGTTTTGAAATTGGATATCAACTGTGAAGAGAAAGCAGGAATGACCACAAATATGTGGAGATTAAACAACATGCTATTAAAGAATGACTGAGTCAAAGAAGAAATAAAAGGAGAGATCAAAAGATACAAAAAAAATGAGAATGAAAATACATCCTATCAAAATTATTGGGATGCAGCGAAAGAAGTAATAAGAAGGAAATTTATACCATTACAGGCCTATGTCAAGAAACAAGAAAAATTACAGTTAAAGAACCTAATATTACATCTTAAAGAACTAGATAAAGAAGAACAAATGAAACCCAAAGTCAGCAGAAGGAAGGAAATAATAAAAATTAAAGCAGAACTAAATGAAACAGAGAACAAAAAGACAATAGAAAAAATTAATGCAATAAAGAGTTGGTCCTTTGAAAAGATTAATAAAATTGACAATCCCTTGGCTAGACTCAGTAAGGTAAAAAGAGAAAAGACACAAATAAACAAAATCAGAAATGAAAGAGGAGGAGTTACAACGGATACCACAGAAATACAAAGGATCATCCAGGAATACCATGAAGGACTATATGCCGCCAAATTCAATAACCTAGAAGAAATGGACATGTTCTTAGAAACATATAGCCTTTCTAGACTGAATCACAAAGAACTGGAAAATCTGAATAGACTGATCAAGGAAATTGAATCAGTTATTCAAAACTTCCCCAAAAGCAAAAGTCCAGGACCAGGTGGCTTCACTAGTGAATTTTACCAAACATTCAAAGAGGATCTAAACCCTGTTCTTCTCAAACTCTTTAAAAAAAACTAAAGAAGGCAATACTCCCTGACTCATTTAATGAGGCCAACATAACCCTGATACCAAAACCTAATAAGAATAACACAAAAAAAGAAAATTACAGACCAATATCTCTGATGAATACAGATGCAAAAACCCTATACAAAATTTTAGCAAATCAAATACAACAATACATTAAAAAGATTATACATCACAATCAAGTGGAAGTCATCCAGGGGCACAAGGATGGTTTAACATATGTAAATCGATCAACATGATACAGTACGTAAACAAAATAAAAGATAAAAGTCATGTGATTATAACAATAGATGCAGAAAAGGCATTTGACAAGGTAAAACATCCATTTATGATTAAAACACTTAATAAAATGGGTACAGAAGGAAAGTACTTTAAAATAATAAAGGCAATATATGACAAAGCCTCAGCTAATATCATAATTAATGGTGGAAAATTGAAGTCTTTTTGCTCTATGTTCAGGAACAAGTCGGGGTTGCCCCTTATGTTATTCAACATAGTATTGGAATTCCTACTCAGAGCAATCAGGCAAGAGAAAGAAATAAAAAGGCATTCAAATTTGGAATGAAGTTAAACTGTCACTTTTTGTGGATGACAGGACTCTATATAGAAAACCCTGAAGACTCCACCAAAAAGCTATTAGCAACAATAAACAAATAGTGAAGCTGCTGGCTACAAAAATCAAGGTACGTATATCCATAGCTTTCCTATATACTAAAACTGAAATTTCAGAAAAAGAAATGAAACAATAATTCCTTTTGGTATTGCAACAAAAAGAATAAAATTAATAAACTTAACAACGGATGTAAAGGACCTATACACTAAAATCTGTAAGACATTGTCTTTTAAAAATTTATTTTCAATTTCTTTTAAAATTGAAGAAGACACAAAGAAATGGAAAGACATTCCATGTTCATGATTTGGAAGAATCAGCACATTAAAATGGCCATATTACCCAAAGCAATATACAGATTTAATGCAATCCCCATCAAAATCCCAATGGCATTTTTTAAAGAAATAGAACAAAAAATCATCATATTTGTATGGGACCACGAATAGCCAAAGAAAAAAGAACAAGGCTGGAGGTGTCACACTCCTTGACTTCAGCTTGTATTACAGAGGAACAATAATCAAAACAGCATGGTATTGGCTGAAAAACAGACACACAGGCCAAGGGGACAGAATTGAAAATCCAGAAATAACCCCACATAAATATGGGCAGATAATTTTTGATAGAGGAGCCAAAAACATACAATGGAGAAAAGATAGCCTCTTTAATAAATGGCGCTGGGAAAATTGGAAACCCATGAGCAAAAAAATGAAACTAGACTGCTATCTGTCACCAAATAACAAAATTAACTCAAAATAGATCAAAGACCTAAACTTAACCCCCGAAACAATAAACTGCATAGAAGAAAGCATAGATACTAAACTTGTGGACCTTGGGTTTAAAGAGGATTTTATGAAGTTGACCTCAAATCAAGGGAAGTAAAAGCTAAAATAAATGAATGGGACTATATCAAACCAAAAAGCTTCTGCACAGCAAAAGAAACAATTAACAAAACAAAGAGGCAACCACCAAATGGGGGAAGACATCTGCAAACAAAACCTCTGATAAGGGGCTAATATCCAAAATATATAAGGAATGTATACAACTCAACAACAACACAAAAATCAAACAATCCAATTTTTAAAATGTGCAGAGTATATTTGAAGAGACATTTCTCCAAAGTGGACCTACAGATGGCTTAGACATATGGAAAGATGCTCAACATCACTAATCATCAGAGAAATGCAAATAAAACCCACAATGAGACATCACCTCACACCAGTTAGAATGGCTATCATCAATAAGACAAATAATAAGTGTTGGAGAGGCTGTGGAGAAAAACGAACCCTGATACACTGTTGGTGGGAATGCAGATTAGTGCAGCTGCTATGGAAGGCAGTGTGGAGGTTCCTCAAAAAATTAAGAATAGAATTACCATATGATCCAGCAATCCCTCTCCTAGGTACCCCCAAAATCTGAAAACACTTATCCATAAAAATATATGTGCTCCGATGTTCATTGCAGTTTTATTTACAGTGGCCACGACATGGAAACCACCAAAGTGTCTTTCGATAGATGATTGGATAAAGAAGATGTGGCATAGATACTACTCTGCCATACGAAAAGATGAAATACTGCCATTTGTGACAAGATGGATGGATCTTGAGATTGTTATGCTAAATGAAATAGGTCAGAAAAAGTCGAGAACCATCTGACTTCAATGATATGTGGGATATAAAACAGAAAACAGCAAATGAACAAGATAAATAAAGAAACAAAAACTCATAGACAGACAACAGTTTAGTGGTTACCAGAAGGTAAAGGGGAAGGGGGATGGTAGAAGAAGGTAAAGGGGGTCAAATATACTGTGATGGAAGGAGAACTGAGTATGGGTGGTGAGCACACAATGTGATATATAGACGATATATTATAGAATTGTACACTTGAAACCTATGTAATTTTACTAACCATTGTCACCCCAATAAATTTAATTAAAAAAAAATAAAGAAACCACTAAATCTTAAAATACTTTTTTGTCATAGGTTCGGACATTCCTAGAAGAAAGGGACTCAGTAGGAGCATTTGTCAGGGTTTATTTGCTTTAAAAAGGAATGTATCACTAGCATTTTAGCAACGAAATCTTTATTTGGCAAAACTATGGGAGATAATTTGAGCAGTAGAAATAGTAGAAACATGCGCAGTTGAGGTAAAGTTCTCTGTATGTTAAAGGCTGTACTTTGAAAACTTGCAAATGGAGAGGAGACACGGTCTCTGTGCATAATATATGAGCTGTGATGCAAAGGAGTGGGTCATATGATTGTGGAATGTCTAAGTGGATCAAAGGACAGTGCAGCACCAGGTACAGAAAGAAAGCTGAGAATGGGACCAGAGTAATGGCATGCCAGATACTCCTCTGATTTTCACCAATATTCTGAAGAGGAAGAGTTGATGAATAACCACAAAATTGTACTATAAATGTGTCTAAATATTACTTGTAATGTTTTTTATCTATTAAGAATATTATGTATTTTAAAATATTGAAGAAGGAATGAATGAAAAATGTACAAGTGTCTAAACAAGGTGGATTCACTAAATGTCCTGTGCCTCAACTGAATGGATAAGGTTACAATATCTTTGACAAAATGGTGTTTGAATAAGTCCATTTTATTTGGGATACTCCACAATATTTACACAAATAGTTTTATTTTGTACATGTTTTCTTACATCTGTGTGCCTACAAACACTAAGTTAGTAAATTAATATATGCATCCTTTCAGAGATCTCAAATTTAGCTTCACTGCACTCAGAATATTTTTGTGAAGAGGGGAATAAGCAATGCTTTTCTTGAAGAATTTAATTAATTAAACCATGTTAATGCGTCCCATTTGAGACTTAGTTCAAATAATTTTAACTCAAATAAATAAAATTACATGTTTCTGAAATTATGTCTTCTATCTGTTCTCTCTTTTTAATAAAAGTCAGAATTAGATATGCTCTTAATGAAATTCACCTCACTTACCTACTGGACTATTTTGTAGTCTACTTGTCCAGTCGGCTTGAGCCTGATGCCAGGGACACACGATCTGTGGGTGTTTCTCCTGAACAGTAATAGAGCATTGCTGGGTTGTAGTGCTGGAAAACCATGCACAATGTTGACAGGCATTTCTTCCTCTTGGTGGGACAGCATCTTTAATTTTGAATGTTTAGGACAACAAGCAACAGAGAAAAAAGAAAGACCATATAAGTAGTGTCTCCTTCACATAGCCTTGCTGTGCACCTGTCTGCCACATGGAAGGCTGCAGTCAGAGTTGGCATGACTAAGCACTGTCTGCAGCTGACAGCTTGGCTGCTCTGCTTTAATTTTTGCTGCCACAGGCACTTTTTCATCTATTAACCTTGTGTGGGAAAGGACTATATAATTCTTATCAGGTAAACCTGAGGCTAGAAGTTTGGGTGCTGCCAAGCAAAGCCTTTCTTGTGATGTTACCATTTCAAGGGCCATGCAAATACCCCTATTGCCTTTCTGTGTACATAGACTCTGCTAGAGTTCAGCAAAGAAGCAAAATATGAAAAACAAACAATACTGTGGCCTAAATGTACATGGGCAACTTTTCCTTTTCTGTCTACTGACTTCTAACGTAGCTGTCAGATGTATGAACTTCTCTCTTATGTTAAAAATCATGGTTATCATACCAAAGAATATTGGGAAAAGATTAATCAGAACCTTTAGAACTGGAGGGATCGCATTGATCAGACAGACCAAATGGCTTTTAGTGACCCTTGGTGAGGTGGACCCTTCATAGTGGGGTGAGAGGAGGTGAGTCCAGGCCCTTCCTGCTCAGGGTCTTATCACTCCCTGATCCCTGAGGGCTTGTAGGACTTTGCCCAAATTTTGAAAACCACTGGCCTCCTCAAGCCCTCTCATTACAGCAAGTACAAGAAAAATGAGGGAATTACCAAAGAGTATGCAGTTGCCAAAGTATCATAATTAGGACAAGAATCCAGGCCTCCTGCTTACATTTTCCACTGTAACACATTTCTTAGTAAGAAAGGTTTCATTTGTTGTGTTGTTCTCATGAATAAAAATTATGCTTAGTGCTCCATGTCCCTCATAATGTTATGGGATGGCAACAATGAAGCAGTGTAGAGTGCTGTATTTCCAACCAAGAAATATTTAATACTTAGCAGGACATCAGAGTGGAACCCAGAATTAGGCTCCTGTGGAGTAGATGAGCCAGGGAATTTCTGGGAATATGGCATTTTTATTACCTAATATCCTTGAGGGCTTCTCTTTTGAGTTGAAGGAGAAGGAGAAAATATTTTGTTCATAAGAAACTAAGAGAAAAGAGGAAATTGAGGTAAGCAGAGGAAATGGAATGGCACCCATCATCTCTCCAGCCCTGGTACGTGGTTCTCATGGAGACTAAGATTAGAGAGTCAAATGTTGAGGGAACTCTTTCCATGGCAGACCTTGTGAGACTCTGGGCATAAGAAGTGCAATACAGGGCCCAGGAGAGGGAATCTGTTGATTCTGCACAGACAGAAGCTCTCTTCAGCAGTCCCATACATGGGCAGCTTTGGGAGCTTTTCCATGGATCTAGCAGTTTTCCAAGCTCTGTTCCCACGTGCCACTCTCTACACACTCTCCTTCGATATGCAACTTTACTCAAGTCCCATGGCTTCATTTTTCTACTGATTCCCGGATCATTCCTGCTCAGGCCTCTCCTATGCACCCCACTCAAAATGCCAGCTGCCTATTTGATATCTATGCTGTTCGCTGGACACCTCCCACTCAACATCCTTCTCCTTTTCTGTTCCCCATTTCTGTAAATGCCCTCCCTGCAGCTTAAGTCAGACCTCAGGTCATCTTAGGTGCCTTTCTATCTTTTTTCCTTCCTCATCTAAGCTTTGGGCATATCTGTCCCTTCTGCCTGCAGACTGGACACCTCCATTCCCCACTTGTCATCACAGTAATCCATACCACCATTTTCTCTTGCTCAAAGAACCAAAATAGCATCTGGATGTCCCCTGCTTTGGCTAGTTTCATTCATGATCCACACAAGCACCAGAGATATTCCTAAAATGAAACTTGTCATGCTACTCACCCCCTGGCTAAAAACCCTTCAATCATATCCCATTACCCCTTAGAAGAAATACAACTTTAAAATGGTTGAAAGCCATTTATCATTACTCTGTCTTTTGCCTTCTGTACTTTTCCTCCACCTCTGTACTCTTCCCCCTGGTGTCCAAATTCTTTTGATCATGAACTTTTTTCAGGAAAATAATTTTCAATTTGTTTTTACCAGTCATATTTTGAGTATGTATTTACCAATTATATACACATATTATTGTTAATCCTATTTTTAAATCAGGAAAGTATAGCTCTTTAGATATTATAGAAACCTCAGTAGATGTGCTCATACTTCTGTCCTGCTGTGGGTTGTCTTGCACATCCTCTGAGGCAGGAACTTCCCCTCTGTGGAGACTACTCCTCTGGTCATGTGGGGTTGCCTTTAGACATCTGCACTTACTGTCTTTTCTGCCTGGGACACTCTCTCCCAACCTTTACCTGGGTTACTCTTACTCACAGATAAATTTGGATGTCCATTAAGCCAATAGACACTGAGCAGCCACTACTGCTTAGAGAAAACAAGCCAAATTAGGCTTAGTAATGAAGGGTTATATTCATGATCTTCAAATAGGTGTTAGATTCTGCTAATTCTGAGTGCTAAAATATACAGTTACAAATACCTAACTGTAACTTCAGTCCTAATCTCTGAATTTGTGTTTACATAAACATATAGTAGGGTGAGAAATCAGTCAACATCTGCTCATTTGCTACTTGTTAACTCAAGGCTAAATGAAGTAGAAGGAAGCTTTGTTCCCAACACTTATTCAACATTTATAAGGATTAAATAAAGTGGCATTTCAATAGGGGTCAAAAACCACATGATAAATATTTGAATTGTTTCCAATCTTTTGCTTTACAACCTATGTTTTATGAGTAATCATTTACATATGAGGTTGGACAAAATTTCACAAACTCATCCTAGAAAAAGTGCTACACATCTCATTGCTGAATATAACTACGGTTACATTCGAAATACTCCCCTTGAGTAGCTATGCACCAATGCCAGCACCTAGTCCCTCCTTCAAAGCAATTTTGGAACTCTTTCTGGAATGGCCACCAGAGCTGTCATTGTATTACCCTTGATGTCCTGAATGTCATCAAATGTCTTCCTTTCAATATTTCCTTTATCTTTGGGTAAAGAAAGAAGTCATTGGGGGCCAGATCAAGTGAATGGAGAGGGTGTTTCAATACAGTTATTTGTATACTGGCTAAAAACTCACTCACAGACAATGCTGTGTAAGCTGGTGCATTGTAGTGATGCAAGAGCCATGAATTGTTGGTGAAAAGTTCAGGTCGTCTATCTTTGTCACGCAGCCTTTTCAGCACTTCCAAATAGTAAACTTGGTTAACTGTCCAGTTGGTACAAATTCATAATGAATAACCCCTCTGATATCAAAATAGGTTAGCAATGTCGTTGCAACAAGTTCACGAACTTAATTCTCAGACCTCGTATCTTAATTCACCTCTGTGCAATTATATTTGTAGAATGAAATTCCTAGAAGTGGAATGCTGGGTCAAAGGTCATGTGCATTTGTAATTTTTATATCTATAGATATTGTCATATTTTGCATTTTAGGGATTGTACCAACTTACATTTCTGCCAGCAACATATAAATAAGTCAGTTTCCCCATATCTTCATCAGCAGATTGTGTTACCAAACCTTTGGATTGATGAATGCCTGATAGATAAGAGGTGGTATCATAAAATAATTTTAATTTGCATATCCCTTATCATAAAAAATGTCATACATTTTTTCATATGCTTCAAAGTCATTTTCATTGGATGCCTATGGACTGTTTGTTCAAATCATTTGTTTGAATAGCCAATAATAGAAGATTGGTTAAAGAAATTACGGCACATTTATACAATAGGCTATTATGCCCTTATACTAAAGAATGAGGACATTCTCTATGTACTAATGTAGAAAGATCTCTAAGATGAATTGAGAAGTGAAAAAACCAAGATGAAGAATATCTCTTGTGTAAAAAAGGGGTAAAATAAGAATACATATCTGTATTTTCTTTTATTTGCATAAAGAGAGTCTGTCTGGAAGGATACACAAGAAACAAATGAATGTCATTTCCCATGGAGGAAAAGGAGGAAGTGGGAAGTGGAAACTTGGTGGATGGGGAACAGCCGAGGAAGAGACTTCACAATGTGTTCTTTTTTTTTAACCATGTGACATATTACCTATGTAAACAAACAAACAAACAAACATTAAAACAAATAGTACCTGGCATTTGTCTTAAAAATAGTCTAAATTTTGAGAATTACACTCTAAACTCTAGGGCAAAGGCAAGAATCCCGTGATTCCCTATTTTTAACCCATCTTAGAGAGGTGGGGGTCTATAGACACCAGCCAGTTTGTAACATGTGGGTCAAGAGCTGGACATAAAGCTTTGATGTGGTTTGCCAACAGGATGCCATTGTAAACATTTGTTTACATGTTTTGTGAGGCCATATGATTTTAATTATTTTGGGGATATACCTAGGAGAGGAATTGCTTGTCATATGGCAACTTTATAACCATTTGAAGAACTGCCAGACTGTTTTCTAAAGAGGCTTCAACATTTTACATTTCTACCAGCAGGATGAGTTTTCTGGTTTTTCCACATCCTCCTCAACACTTGTTATTTATCATCTGACGTTTTGAGTCTAGTCATCCTAGTGAAGTGGATCTCAATATGGTTTTGGTTTGTATTTCTCTTACGGTTAATGATGTTGAACATCTTTTTATGTGTTTATTGGCCATTTGTATATCTTCTTTGGAGAAATGTCTACTCAGATCCTTTACTCATTTTAAAATTTGGTTATTTGCCTTTTTATTTATTTATTTTAAATTAAAGTTTATTGGGGTGACAATTGTTAGTAATGTTACATAGGTTTCAAGTGTACAATTCTGTAATACATCATCTATATATCACATTGTGTGTTCACCACCCAGAGTCAGTTCACCTTCCATTACCATATATTTGATCTCAGGTGTTCTTATATATTCTAGATACAAGTCCCTTACCAGATATATGGTTTGCAACTATTTTTCCCATTCTGTGGGTTTCTTTTCACTTTCTTGGTAGTGTCCTTTGAAGCACTTAAGGTTTTAATTTTGATAAAGTCCAATTTATCTATTTTTTCTTTGGTTACTTGTACTTTTGGTTTCATATCTAAGAATTCATTGCCAAATCTGAGGTTAAGAAAATATACTCCCAGGGCCCGCCCAGTGGCTCAGTTAGTTAAGAGCTTGCTCAAGAGTGCAAGCTCTGAGCAACAGGGTTGTTGCTGGTTCGAGTCCCATATGGGCCCGAGCTGAGCTGCCGCTGAGCTGCCAACAGGTGGCAGGATGGTCCAGCTTAAAATATATATATATATATATATTTTCTTCCAAGAGTTTTATAGTTTTAACTCTTACTTTTGTCTTTGATCCATTGTAAGCTTATTTTTGCATATTGTGTGAGGTAAGGTTGCAACTTCATTCTTTTCCATGTGGTTATCCAGTTGTCTGAACACCATTTGTTGAAGAGACTGTTCTTTCTCCATTGAGTTAGCCTTGACATCCTTGTCAAAAGTTTACCATAGATACATGGTTTATTTCTGGTTTCTGAATTTTATTCCATTGATCTATATGTTTACCCTAGGACAGTACTACACTATTTTGAGTAATGTTGCTTTGCAGTAAGTTTTGAAATTGGGAAGTGTGAGTCCTCCTACATTGTTGTTTTTCAAGGTTGTTTTGACAATTCAAGGTCCCTTGAATTTCTTAATTAGTTTGTCAGTTTGTACAAAGAAGTCAACTTGGATTTGATAATGATTGTGTTGAATCTGTAGATCAGTTTGGGAAGTATTGACATCTTAACACTATTAAATATTCCAATTAATGGCATGAATGTTTTTCCATTTATTTAGATCTTTAGTTTCTTTCAATAATGTTTTATAGTTTTCAGAGCCTAAGTTTGCACTCTTGTCAAATTTATACTTATTTTATTCTTTTAGACACTATGATAAGTAGATTGTTTTCTTAATTTCAGTTTTGTATTGCTCATTGCAAATGTATAGAAATGCAACTGATTCCTGTATATTGATCATGTATCCTGCAACCTGAAAGTTGTTCATTAGTTATTTTTGTTATGTACCATTTCTTTTTGTTTGTTTGTTTTTTGTCTATATTTATGGACCCTTTCAAATCTGAGGTTATGAGTACATAATCAAGGGGCAAGTGTGGAATGATGTCACACACACAAACCCAATTCCAAGAACCCTTTTGGGCTTATAGCCCAACTTGACTCCATGACAGTTCACTTCAGTCACCTAAGCCTGCCCAACAAGGTTAATTCATCTGTGAATAGAGATAAGTTTACTTCTTCCTTTCCAATCTAGATGTCATTTATTCATTTTTCTTGACTAACTGCCCTTGCTAGGATCTTCAGTACAGTGTTGAATACAGGTGGTGAGAGTAGGCATCCTTGTCTTGTTCCTGGCCTCAGGCAAACAACAGTCTTTCACCATTAACTATATGGTTGTGTGTGTGTGTGTGTGTGTGTGTGTGTGTGTTGGGGGGGTGTTGTAAATCATATTGAGAAAGTCCTCTTGCATTCCTAGTTTGCTCCATATTGTTTATCATGAAAAAGTGATGGATTTTGTCATGTTTATTTTCTGCATCTAGTGAAATGGTCATGTGGCTTTTGTTTTTATTCTATTGATATGATGTATTACAATAATTGGCTTTCAAATGTTAAAGTAACTTTGTTGGATATAGAATTCTTGGTTGGCAGTTTTTTTGTCTTTCAGCATTTCAAATAGGCCATCCACTACCTTATAACCACCATGGTTTCTGATGAGAAATTTGATTAATCTTATTGAGGATCCCTTGTCCATGACTGTTGGGAGCTGGCTGGGATCAGTCAGAGACACTGAGGCTTTAGGTTGGCAAGCTTGGGTCTCCAGGTAGATACAGGCCTGGGGTGAGCAGCCTTGGAACAGTTTGGTGGGACCTGTGGGACAGTGCTTCTGTCTTAAACTGCTTCCAGACAACGCAAGTGCAAAAAGTAAAGACCCCAGCTTGCTGATAGGAAAAGCTTATGGACTAAGGGACTCAGTTGCTCATGACTATGGACTTGCAGTTTAAACACACATCACCACTCTGGGACTTTCCACCATGGACCTGCTTCACATGCTTGGGACTTTCTACTGTGGACTTGTTCACAGTTTCTATTTGCTTCAGTTTAACCTTGCCTAGCTATATCATTGGTTTATATTGTGTATAACATAGCTTGTTGCTGAGGAGAAATTGTTTCTCTTCAGCCCATGAGTTTTAGCTTTAGGGAATCGCTCCCTAGAATGAGGAAATCGCTTCCCCTTAAGAATCTTGTATATCCAATAAACGAGGTCTCAGTTTGCCACCAGCAGACTGAGTCCCATCTGTCCCTGCACTTTGTCTCTCTTCTCTTTTATTTCTCGTCTCCTACCCAATCCTCTCAGGGACCTGTTTGGTGAGCTCCTGGCTGACGAGCCAGGGGCATTTGGTTGAGCAAGCTGGTCTCATTCACATGACAAGTCACTAATCTCTTGTTGCTTTCAAAATTCTCCCTTTGATTATGATATATCTCATTGTGAATTCTCTTTGAATTTACTACTTGGAGTTTGAGGAGCTTCTTAGATGTGTAGATTTATGTCTTTCATTAAATTTTGGGAGTTTGAGGCCTGTATTTCTTCAAGTACTCATTTTGCTCCTTCTCTCTCTCTCTCTTTTCTTTCTGGGACTCCCATAATACATATGTTGATATATCTAATGATGTTCCACAGGTCTGTTAGGCTCTGTTCATTTTTGTTAATTTATTTTTTTTTGTTCCTCAGACTGGGTAATTTTAATTGTCATATTTTCACATTTGATGATTCTTTTGCCTTCTCAGATATGCTGTTGAACCCCTCTCTAGTGAATTTTTCATTTCCAATATTGTACTATTCAGCTCCAGAATTTTTATTTAGTTTTTAAAAATAATTTCCATCTCATTTGATATTTTTGTAAATATAGATTTTATATACATTATTCTCTTAGTTTCCTTTTTTCTTTGTCCAGTTTCCTTTAGCACTTTAAGCATATTTAAGAAAGTTGATTTAAAGTCTTCATCTAGCACACCATGCAAGTCTGGCTGGTCAGCAGGTGGAGCGGGGAATGTCAGCTCTGCCTCTCCCATCCTCAAGAGCCACTGGGTGGTGATAATGTAGAGCTGTGTGCAGTGGCCACATTACTGCTCCTCTCCAGTGGCCCAGCACTCCCACCACCACCTCTCCCTCCAAGTCACAGCTGCTATACCTAGTGCAGCAGCACAGGGCCCCAGACACACTCTGGGTGGGAGGACCTGCTTGTTATTGGGAGAGGAAAGAAAGATACTGAAAGACAAAGCTTTTAAGATGAATCAGAGGTGGAATCCCAGGACGTGTATCTAGAAGCTGAGAACAGAATTCATAAAAGTAAAGAATTTTTGTGGCAGGTAGCAATTAGAGAAGGAAAATCTCAAAATCATTCAATGTAAAAATAACTACAATGGATGCTGAGCTGAAATTTGCCATCCAGCCAAATACAACTGGCAAACAACTTTTTGACCAAGTGGTGAAAACAGCTTGCATAAGGTCTAGTTTTTTGAGTTGCAGCATGTGAACAGCAAAGTTTATTCAACATGGCTTAAACTAAATAAAATGGTGATACAGCAAGATGTTAAAAAAGGACTCCTCTACAGTTCAAATTTAGAACCTTATTTTTTCCTGAAGATGTTTCTGTGGAATTAATTCAAGAAATAACCCAGAGACTTTTCTTCTTGAAAGTTAAAGAAGCTATTTTAAATGATGAGATATATTGCCCACCAGAAATTGCAGTCCCTTTGACTTTCTATGCTGTCCAAGCCAAGTATGGAGATTATAACAAAGAGATTCAAAAGCCAGGCTATCTGACTAATGATAGACTTTTACCCCAGCATGTTTTGGAAGAACACAAACTGCTGTGGGAAGAAAGAATATAGAACTGGCATGGAGAACATAGAGAAATGCTAAGAGAAGATTCTATGATGGAATACCTGAAGATTGTACAAGATCTAGAAATGCATGTAGTCAACTATTTTGAAATAGTATACATGTAGAACTACTGCTTGGGGATTTCCTCCTGCTGTGACTTTGGTTCCCACTGTAGTTCCGAGTCAGAACTAATCTGTAGTCATTTATATGTGTCTATGATGAAAGAACCTGGTACTCATCATGTGATGTTGTAAAGATCTTTCCTGTCTTCAGCTTTGACAACAACTTTTCTGTTGCACTATGCCTCTAGCTTACTTGTCCCCTTGCTTGTCTACAGTGACGTACAAAGTGCTGATGGGGGCAGAAGAGAGGTGGTGATGTGGGAGGCATTGTTCAGCATGGCTGGGATGAGGGAGCCTGAGCAGAGCTGTGGCTCCCTGGAGGCCTGGTCCTGACAGCTCCTTGGGCCTGCAACCTCACCTAGAGTTTCAAGTGATATTGTCAGTGTGTACAGTTGTCCATCTCCATAGCATATTTCAGTAAAGTAAGCTTAAGAGCAGAACTGAGAAAATCTGGGTTGCATATTTTTAATCATGATTTGATCTTTTAAGTATACTAAAAGATTAAATGAGTCCTCACATAATGTTTTTAAAAAGTTCTCATTAGGAAAATGAATAGGCAAGATATGGCCTGGGGAAAAAATGTTTGCAAAACTTTTATCTAACAAGGAACTATTACTAGAATATATAAAGTAGTTCATACAATAAAATAATAATAAGGCAAATAACTCAAAATTAGGCAAAAGATTTGAACAGGGAGTTTTAAATAGCTATGGTAAACAAGTCAAAACATATTATTGGGGGAAATGGGGACAACGTATATACACAGATGAAAAAATTCGATATAGAGAGAAAAACTATAGTTCAGATGGAAGGAAGTGTTAGAAATAAAATATGTATAATCAGAGATGAAGAATTCTTTCAGCAAGCTTACCAGAATATTGAAAATGGTTGAAGAAAGAATCAACAAGCTTGAATATAGGTCAAATAGAAATTAAACTGAAACACTAAGAGAAAAAATGAATGAAATACTGGAACAGAGGACCCAAAAACTGTGGGACAGTAACAAAAAGTCTAATGTGTGTGTAATTGGAGTCCCAGAGGAAAAGAATAATCAAAATATTTTAAGACCCTAGAAGGAAAAGGGGGAGAATGAATATGTTAAGAATTATCCAAAATTATTAAAAGGCAACAATAAAAAAATCCAAGTAAATCCCTAACCACATCAGTGTGACACATCAAAGAAAACCAAAAATAAAATGAAAATATAGAACACAAGGAAAAATATTAACATTATATACAAATGAACAAGATAATGGGTGACAGTAGATTTCTTGTCAGATATTATGCACACCAGAAGACAATTGAATGACAACTTTAAATTCTTGAAAACAAAACACTGTCAACCAAGAACTCTATAAATAAAAAAATACTGTCCCAAAGTGAAGGTAAAATAAAAACATTTTCAGAAAACAGAACCTTCAAGAATTCATTGACAGCTTATATACACTACCAAAATGTTAAAGAAAAAAAACGTTTCTTCAGGCAGTAGTAAGAAAGATACCACATAGAAAGTTGGATATACAAAAAAAGAAAAAAAAGAAAAAAGAAGAGGACTGGAAATAGTAAAACTGGGAATAAATATCACAGATTTTTTTTCCTGACTTTAATTGCTTCAAAAGACAATAGATTGAACAGACACTTCACCAAAAAGAATAAACATATAAAAAATAGAGACATGAAAAGATGTTCAACATTAGCCATTGATGAAATACAAACTAAAGCTGCGATGAGACAGCACTACACACCTATTAGAATAACCAAAATATGATAATGCCAAGTACTGACAAGAATGTAGAGCAACTAGATCACTCATACATTGCTGGTGGTAATGTAAAATGATATAAGCATTCTGAAAAATAGTTTGACAGCTTCTTATAAAATTAAGTATACACTTACCATATGACCCAGAAATTGCACTGCTTTTTATTTATCTTTTTTTTTTAAGATTTTTATTGGGGAATTGGGGGATGGGAACAGCACTGGGGAATTGAGGAAAGGGGAACAGACAAGTTGCTGTCGTTTTGTTCTTCAGTCTAGTTATGGAGGACGTTGCTTCACTGGCCCAAGTTGGCACCATCATTGCGCTTTTCCCGGCTGAGGCAGATCAATCGCCGGCTTCTGGACGGCCGCTCACTGCGGCTGCTGGCCGCTCACACTGGCTGCTGGTTACACACGGTAGCCCATGGCAACCCACTGCCACAGGGGCTGCAGCCTACGCTGTCGCCGGCGACTCACGGCAGCCCAGCTCCAGGTTGAGCTGTTGTTCAGCATCTTAGCTGTAGAGGGCAGTGTCACTGGCCCTCATATGTGGGATCCGAACCGGGGCCCTCTGGCATCCCAAGCCAGTTTTTAAACCATCGCGCCACTCGGCCGGCCCTTTATTTATCTTTTTAAAAAATGTATGTTCATACAAAAACTGGACATGAATATTCATAGCTGCTATATTTGTAATAGCCAAAAAACTGAAAACAACCCAAATGTCACTCAACGGATAAGTGAATTTTTATAAATGTGATACATATGTACACTGAAATACAATTCAGCAATAAAAAAGAACTAACTATTGGTACATGCAACATTTTGGATGGATCTCAAGGGCATTGTGCTAGTTAAAAAGGAAATCCCAAGGGCTACCTATATGAGTCCTTTTATACATCATTGTCAAAATGACAAAATTATATTGATGATTAATAGATTACCAGTTGCCAGAGGTTAAGTTTTAAGACAGGGTATATCTATTAAGGGGTAAAACAAGGAGTTTCTTTGTGGAGCTGGAACAGCTTTGTATACTGATTGTGTTTATAGTTACATGAATCTACACATGTGATAAAATTTCATGTAAAGGTTTGTGTAAAAACTGGTGAAATCTGAATAAAGTCTGAACTAATAGTATCATGTCAATGTCAATTTCCTGAGTTTAATAATATACTTTGGTTATGGAAAATCTTATAATTGAAGTAAGCTGAGTGAAGGGTACATGGAAACTATACTTCTTTTGCAATGTTTTGTGTTTCATGATCTTTCAAGACAAAAAGTTATAGTAAAAACTTAATCAAAAGGTAACTAACTGCTTAAAATAAAAATCATATTAATAATAATAATTATTTACTAATAATTAATGACAATAATATTGTGGGGTTTATAACACATAGAAGTGAAATATTTGACAAGAGTAGCACAAAGGATGGGAGGAAAGTAATGGAAATCTACATGGTTAAAAGTTTTACACTCTAAATTAAGTGATAAATATTATTTGAAGATATACTGTGAAAAGTTAAAGATATATACCATGAACTTTAGAGCAACCATGAGAAAAAATTAAATAATATAAAATAAAATATTTGCAGAAAAATGGAAATAAACATACTTACTCATAAAAAACACTTAATTGAAAAGAAAGCAGAAAGAGGAAAGAAGAACAAATGGAATAGAAAACAACCAGCAACATTATAAATTCAACCATATAAATATTTTCAGTAAATGTAAATGTAAATACAGTTAACCCTTGAACAATGTGGGGATTAGGGGCACTGACCACCCATGCAGTTGAAAATCTGAGTATAATTTTGACTCTCCAAAAACTTAACTACTAATAGTCTATTGTTGACCAAAGCATTACCAATAACATAAACAGTCAACACATATTGTGTATGTTGTATGTATTATATGCAGTATTTTTACAATAAACTAAGCTAGAGAAAAGAAAATGTTATTAAGAAAATCACAAGGAAGAGAAAATACATTTACAGTATTGTAGGTATATTGAAAAAAATTTGCCGATAAGTGAAATTGCACAATTCAAACCCATGCTATTCAAGGGTCAACTGTAAACTAAACCATCCAATTACATAGCTTTGAGGTAGTTAAATTGTGTAGGAAAGCAAAATCCAAATACATGGTTAAAGTATAAAGACATAGATGGGTTGAAAATAAAATGATGGGAAAAGGTATTCCACAAAACACTAATAAAAAAAAATGGGGGCTGGCCAAGTGGCTCAGTTGGTTAAGAGCGTGAGCTCTGAGCAATAGGGCCACCGGTTTGATTCCCACATGAGCCAGTGAGCTGCACTCGAACTGAGCTGCTGCTCAGCTGCCAATAGGTGGCAGGATGGCTCAGCTGGTGAGAGCATGTGCTCCTAACAACGAGATTGCCAGTTCAACTTCCCCATGGGATGGTGGGCTATGTCCACCTGCAACTAAGATTGAACACAGCACCTTGAGCTGAGCTGTCCTGAGCTGTCAACGGGCAGCTGGATGGCTCAGTGGTTAGAGCATGTCCTCTTAGCAACAAGGTTTCTGGTTCAAGTCTGGCATGGAATGGTGGGCTACGACCACTCCCAACTAAGATTAGACACAGCACCTTGAGCTGAGTGGCCGCGAGCTGCCGACTGGCAGTCAGATGGTGACTGGACTTGGAGCTGAGCTAGCTGTGCCCTCCACAACTAAGATTGAAGGACAACATCTTGGCTGTTCCCCTTCCCCAATTCCCCAATGCTGTTCCCCTCTCCCAATTCCCCAATAAAATCTTTAAAAAAAAAGAGTGAGGTTTCATTTGAAAAAAAAATGGCGTGTCTATATTAGTGTTAGAAAGTTGAAACCAAAACAATAAATATTACTAAGGATAAAGAAGGACATTACACAATGATAAAAAGTTCAAGTCATCAGGCAGACAGCAATTGTAAATGTATTGTGTTGTCGGAAAAGTCACGACGCATTTTTGCAACGAAAAACATAGAAAAAATATGTCATGACTTTTCTGACAACCCAATCAATATATGCACCTAAATAGAGTTTCAAAATCCAGAAGCAAAAACTGATACAACTAAAAAGAAAAATAGGCAAATACAAAATTATAGTGTGAGAAAGTAACATTCTTCTCTTAGTAATTGATAGGATTAAAACTGAAGACTTCTGTGAAATCTCAGAGTTCAATGGAAAAGATCTACATTTTCCTCAGGAAATGAAGCCAGTACACAAACTAGATAAAATAATGTAGTCGCAGATATTTCTGAATATCATATCATCTCTGTGGTATTTGTAGTTTTCAATAAAGACAAAACAGTAAAACACTCTTGACTATAATTTCTGAGCATTGTCAATTACAGAAGAAATAGTTCTTCTTAAAATATTTAGGCTTCTTTTTACTATCATAGCTCTGGATTTCTCAGTATTATTTATTTATTTAAAGATTTTTATTGGGGAATTGGAGGGATGGGAACAGTGCTGGGGAATTGGGGGAAG
>NW_017733052.1:18264-30222 GCF_001890085.2 Hipposideros armiger | reverse complement strand
GCCGGCGACTCATGGCAGCCCAGCTCCACGTTGAGCTGTTGTTCAGCATCTTAGCTGTGGAGGGCTAGTGTCACTGGCCCTCATATGTGGGATCCGAACCGGGACCCTCTGGCATTCCACGTCAGTTCTTAACCATCGCGCCACTCAGCTGGACCTTTCTCAGCATTATTGTTGTAGTATTGGGTTATTTCAAAGTAAAATAAAGGAAATCATGTTTTTCACTGTTATGCCAATATAATGAAGAATTTGACACAAGAGGGCCTTTTTAAAATTTAATCACAAAGGAGACTAGAACAGATTATTAAAGAGATATGAGAACCTGATTACACATGTTTATTTTTATCATGTTTTATTTTAAAAGAAGTCACAGAGAAGAAGAAAAAAATAAAGTAAAATATCCTGAGGTTTTCTTTGGAGAAGAAAAAAACCCATTTTTGTTTTCCCTTCCACCTTCTAAGATCTAAGTTCTAGAAGACAAGCCCTTCCCCTAAAAACTCTAATTGGACAAGTTAAAGAAAAACTGTGTTTTCAAAGCCTCTGCTGGTTCTTTATGTGGCTAAGAGTTTTCCCATTCAGGATAGATAGCAAATTTATTTAGATCATTATAATGGTCGGTGGTGGTGGTGTGTGTGTGTGTGGGGGGGGTTTCATTGACATTTTAAATTTAAAAAAAAAGCATAACCCAGGCTAGTCAAGAAAAAGAAGGTTGAGCAAATGAGAGCTAATATGATATGCACAATAAAGTTAACAACTATTTTGAGTTTTCTAGCAACAGCACAAGGAAGGGGTGGATGGGATGGTTAGACCACGGTAAGGCAGTTAAGGGAAAAGGTTCAGGATTGAGAGTTTAAAAGTGGAACTCAAGAAATCATAGCAATCAGATAACTATTGAAAGACAAACTAAAGACCCATAAGAAGAAGAAGGAATGGAAGATGATACTAGTGAATTTTTGTTTAAATCTGACCAACCAGGAGGTGCTGGGACTGACGGTGATGGCCTAGAGCATGCTCAGGAGGGAGGTGGTGCTGATGGTGCAGCCCCTCATGATCCTGCTTGTATAGAAAAATACCTTACAGTTGAAGTAACTCTGAAATTCAGTAACTCAAATTGGTCTGAAGACACCAAAAACACTCTAATGAGCAGCATCACTATGAGCATGAGCATCATAGATCACTACAATGAGCATCACTATGTGAATGAAGGCCAAGAGACAGGTGATCAGGTTGCTGCTTGTCTCATCCTCCTTCTCTTGCCCCATATGTCTTTAAACGTTATTATTAGATACCCCCTGGGATCTCATGCCAGATTGATGCAGTGAAACAAAAGTCAGATTAGGCCTGTGATCCAGGAGTGTGAAGATGCAGAAGAGGAAGAGGAAGGTGTTGTTGGAGATTCCAATGCCAACTTGGGAAATAAGTCCAATGTCTAGACTTCCTCAGGGAGGGTTTCTGTCAATAGGCCATAGTTTTCTGTTTGTTTTTTTTATATGCCTTATAATTTCTTTTGTTGTTGTTGTTGAAAATTGGACACATTAAATGGCATGATATGGTAATTCTGAAAATCAGATTCTCTCCCCTCCCCAAAGATTGGTACTGTTGATTGCTGAGGACTACAGCCATTCATTTCTTTAGGTTTTTTCCAAACTATGTTTGCAAAGACTATATTCCTTTTGTGTGTGGTCACTGAGGTCTCTGTTCTTTTATCTCTCTGTTAATTCAATGATCTGGCAGAGATTTCCTTAAATGCCAAGAGGCAAAAATAAAAATAAAAAAACAAAACATTCCTGGTCTTTACAAATTGGCTCTGAGCTAGGGCACTCCTTCAATACAAGCCAGATTGCTTCAACTCTGCCTTAGCTTTCACTTCCTGTTTGTGTAATGCCTAAGGGTCAGCCAGAGGTGCAAGCTTAGGGTCCACTCAGGTTATTTCTGAAGCATGGGTATGTTTCTGGAAAAATAACATTGAAACCTCAGCTCTTGTCTTCTTGAAGGAAAGACTTCAATCAAGAGACAGAAATTTGTGCAGCATGAACAGCAGGAGTTTATTAGTAAAAGAAAGTACACTCCAAGGTGTGGAGTGGGCTGACCCAAGAGAAGGAAGCAGCCTCACCTTACATTGCATGCCTAGTCTTCTGGACTTTAGCAATGCAGTTCTTTGATTTAGGGGCATGTGTTTACACATTCCTTTGGGGTATGTGAAAACCTAGAGTCCTGTTGGGCTAGTATGGTATTAGTGACAAACAGGATGGGTTCCATCCTTCTCTGGCTTTTAATAACATATCTTTTTTTTTAACATATCTTTTTGATTTAGAGGTATGTGTAAGCCTGGAGTCCTGCTGGGCAGCTGCCAGGGGTCTTCACCCAAGTAGGAGCTACAACAAGGGGCTTTCTAACTGGGGCTAAATTTATCCTTCTCCTGCTCATTTCTACCTATCTACCTACCCTATCTGATATACATGTTGCATTCCAGATTCCTTGGTGTATATGATTGCCCTTCAAAGCCCTTATTTGCCTCAGAATCTTTCTCCTCAGCATCCTCATTCCCAGGCTTTATGTCTGTCTGCTGCTTGGCCCATCCTCCATCCTTTGCCCCTGGTGGCTATGGATAGTATATATCTTTAAATGTTTTTATTAGAGACCCCCTGGGACCTCACGCCAGATTGAAGCTAGTGAAACAAAGGTCAGCTTCTGTGCTTGTTCCTCAGGGAACCACCAGACAGGTCAAACAGCACAACCCCAAATTTTTAAGAACAAGGTCCTGGCACCAGCAAGCAACACTAAGGATGTGGGCCACCATTTTCATGACCACTGGCAAGTTGAGGAATAGAGGATAGTAGGTAAGTAATAAGAAATGCCACTATGTTTTCTTACTGACATTTAGCCACCTTTTTCTTCATTAAGCACTCCTCTGGTTGCTGTGTTTGATTAGATTCTAGGGTTCAGATAATTTTATTGTGTTGATTTTTGTTCAGTCAGTGGAGGGGAAATTCTTGGAGCTAGACACTCCACTATTTCTGTGGTATCACTTCTGTATTCTCTTTTATTTTTCCAGTTATTGTACTTTAATCTCTATAATTTACATTTGCTTCTATTTTATAATTTCTATCTCTTTATTGATAATGTTTATTTATACATTCTTTTACATCTGTAATCATGATTTCTTTTCATTTTTGAACATATTTATAACAGCTGCTTTGACATCTTTGTTAATTTTGAGACCTGGTTGGCTCTCACAGGCAGTTCCTGTTGTCAGGATTTTTTCCCCTGGTGTGTGGGTTCTAGTTCCGTTTTTTGCATGTCTTTTGCATGTAATTTTTTGCTGAAAACTGACATTTTAGATAATGCAATGTAGCAACTCTGGGTACTGGCCCCTCTCCCTGTTCTGGGGCTGGTTATTATTAGTTGCTTGTTTATTTGTTTAGTGACTGGCTGGATTATTTTAGTGAATTCTACTCCCTCACCCTACCCTGCAGTATTATGCCTCTGTTTTTCTCCTCAGGGGGGTGCAGACTTGGGCTGGCTCAAGGTCACCTTGGGACAACAGTAGTTTGACAGGGCTGTGTTTGACTGCTTTTCCCCTTACCATACCCAGATGTTAAACCCCACTAATTATTGCTGAATGATTGCTTTATTGTTTTCAACAATGTCCTGGGGCATAAACTGCTCCAAAGACTAATCAAATTTGGGCTCCTTTGAAGGGATAGTATCTGAGGTCAGTGATTGAAATTTGTTCTGACCCCAGGAGAGTCCCCACTGTTCTCCTCCTTTTCTCAGCCACCCGCCTGGCATATAGATTTGTCTATATCTCAAATGAATCTATTGTTCCTCTCCCAATTGCCTTTTGCCACAATCCACACTGTTCTTGAGAGTGCTGGGAATTCTCCACACTGTTGAAAATGAAATCAGTTACTTTGGGAAGAGATTTAGGAGCTATTTGTTTTATAGCCTGCTTCCTCCTTTAGGCAAAATCACTGAGCCAGGGCTCTGGATGTGGGGTGGGGACAATGGTGCCCTTCGCTCTGAGTGGTATCTCTACTTTTGGAACTAAGAGCTCAGTTTGGGGAGGAGGGCCCCAGGTATCTTTGGCTTGCCTCTCCTGCCTTGGAATGAGACAAAGGTGAATAGTCACTCTGCCATGGTATGACATTTTTTTGTTTTGTTTTTGTATTTGTTTTTTGCAAGTAGAATATCATAGCACACAGAGAGTGGACTCTAGACCACACTGCAGCCTGGAGTTGTCGCCTGACTCTGGCATGCACTAACTTGAGTTGGGTAAGTGTATTAGTTTTCCATGGCTGCTTAACAAATTTCAACGAACTTAGAGATTTAAAGCAATACACATATGTTACCTCACAGTTTCCATGGCTCATAATTGGGCACAGCTTAGCTGGATCCTCTGCTCAGAATCTCACAAGGCTGTAATCAAGGAATGGGCTGGACTGCACTCTCTCTGGTGCTCAGTGTCTGCTCCCAGATCATATGGCTGTCAGAAGCATTAAGGGCTGACAGCTCCACTGTTCGCACAGGAACTAGAGGCTGCCTATAGTCCCTTGCCACATGGGTTTCCAAGAATGTCTTCTTACTTTGTCAGGCCAGCAAACAGAGTCTCTCTAGCAAGTCTGCTAGCAAGATGGTATTTTACATAATGTAACAGGGTCATGAAAGTGATATCCCATCACATTTGACATGTTCTATGGGTTAGAAACAAGTCACAGTCCCACCCACACTCAATTGGCTTGGGTTCCACAAAGATGTGAAACATCAGGAGGCAAGGATCACAAGGCTTACTTTAGAGTCTGCTGCCACAGAAGTTACTTAATATCTCTGAACCTCAGCTTTTCATCTAAAAAAAATTAGGATACTAATAGTATCTACTCGTAAGGTTTTTGTGAGGATTAATGCACACAAAGCTTAGAATAATACCTGGTTTGTAGTAACTGTTCAGTAATAGATAGGCACTATTGTTTTATTATTATTATTACTAGATGTCCCCACACTCCAGGAGACATTAACTGACAATTTTTCAGGATTCATTATTGATTTGCCCATGCTTCTCAGTAGGTCTTAACTAAATCTTAACTAGATGATCTGGGCGTACTCCTTGACTGCTCTCTCAGTCCCTTTCCTACCTCAGCCCACTGAACGTATGGTTGAAGAATGGGGTGTTTATTGAATTACTCATATCTGTTCATGAATAGATGGGCCTTAGTGTGTTCAGGCTGCTATAATAAAATACCACAGACTGGGTGATGTATGAATATTAGAAATTTATTTCTCCCAGTTCTGGAGTCTGGAGGGCAGGGTGCCAGCATGGTGGAGTGAGTCCTCCTGGTTTATAGCTGGCACTTTCTCTCGTTGTTTCCTCACTTGGCAAAACAGATGAGGGATCTCTTTGGAGCCTTTTTTATAAGGGCACTAATCTCATTCATGAGTGACCCACCCTCATGATCTAAGTACCTCCCAATGTTCCCATCTACTAATACTATTTTGGGGAATAAAATTTCAACATGTGTGAATTTGGGGGGAAAGCAAACACTCAGGCCATGGCAATGAGGAAATGAGAGACAGGAAGAGGAAACTTCTCTACCTTTTTATTAGAGAGAATACAGAAATAGTGTACTCCTGCATTAAAGAGGACATCAAGTCAGCTATAGTACTTCATCTTTTTTCTAACATTCTCAGCTGTCTGATCTAAGGCTAGGTCATCAACAAAACTGAACAGATGCTTATGGCATGAGCAAAACAGTTTTAAAATTTAATTAATTTTTTTACAGAGTATTTTTATTTCTTATTCACTGATAAACTAGAAGTCCATTTTTGGATGTTTTTTTCCTCTTGTATGCTTCATTTGTTTGATTAATAAGCAAAGCCCTATAATGGGTGGCTTCACCTAGTCCTCAGACTCAGATCCATCTTTGTCTTGACTAGTCTGAAAGTAATGAAGTTTATAAGTCTCCTTGTCAGATGCAACCACACGAAGCCAATCATGAAGACTGTTCTTTTTAAGGTATTTCTTGGTAATATATTTCAAATATCTTTTTGAGAACTGTTTCTCAGAAGCAACCGTGGTTTTATTCTTGCAGTGTTCAATGTGAACAACATTCCCCAGATTCCCAGTTTTCCCATTGACTTTAACCTTCTCCTGTAGAAACTGTTCAAAATTTCAAGAATCAAAACTACCATCTTCTACTGGGTAAGGTCCAAACCAAACTTCCAGACTGACCTCTTAGGCTTCTTGACTTTTTGTGGCACCATCTTGAAGGCTAGCTATGCTATCAGAGAGCTAAGATTTAATATTTTGATAAAAGACTTGAAATAGTCCTCATGGAAAAAATCTGAGCCTTATTGGTCTTCCTTACTCAAATGAATGCAGTTCAATACTGTTTTTGTTTGAATTACATATAAAGGTAGAGGTAGGAAACCATAAATTGTTTAGTAATGCTGAGTAATGAAAACCCTGATCTGATTTGAATAGAGCTGAGGAACTAGAATTGAAAATGTCTCTGAGTTAGCACTCAGCCTATACTTTTGCTTTATACACTATTTGAATAGCCCTATTGATTTTGTTTCTTATATTAAACACAACAAATTGAAGGCAGCCAGAGGTAGGAGATTTCCTCTGACAATAGTCAGATGTGACAGGTGAGAGCCTGAAAGTGGTATCAAAGCTATTAACACAGGCAGAATTCAATAAGCTGAGCAGTTTGAGATTATTTATGACAGGGGTTGAATTGTACTAGCCACCTCTCTAGTATCATAGAATAGCACAACACCAAAGAAAGGTTACATTTTATTGAAAATGTTCAGTTTAATCACAGAAAAAAACGTGTTATACATTATTCTTTTAATGGTAGAAATTATTTTTGTCTTAGGATACCCCTGGTCATTTACAGAATGTCAAAGAATTTACAGGACTCGAAAGGAATGAAAGTTAGAAAGTTTATTTAAGAATAAAAGCACTGGCAGAGAAGCTGCCAGAGGCAGAGTCTCAAGCAGCAACTGCCCTGATCTTTAGATGAGCGATTTTTTTATATAGGAAAGGGGTAGTCTGTCAGGCAGGTCTGAGGGCTGACATCGCTTCCTAGGGTCTGGTCTGTTTTAAGATAATGTTATCTCTAGATTGTGGACTCGTACTCAGCCACCATGGTCTGGGGCTTTACGTGTTACCAGTAAAAACTACAAGGGAGTTGCAAGATGGATTCCAGTGTCTGGGTGCCTGAGGATTAAGAAATTGAGCTTTCCAGGTTAGGATTCTGCTAACTAAATGAAATAATGAAGTATGGGTAGCCTTGGGAAAGGGAACAAAACAGAGTTCTTAAGTTAATCATTGAGGGGAGAAATAAAGAGAAAACAAGAATATCAGGATGGGTCTAACTGCAAATTAAATCTGATTACGAGTGGCTAGATAGCAAGCTATGTGATGCATCAAACTGCAAACTAGCTAAGTCTAATTATGTTATTGATTCCCAAATTTCACCATTACAGAAATAACATTTTAAAAATCATTTATAGGGCTATGCTTTAGATTTTATGAAAAATAAACTTACATATAGTATTTTATATATTAATAAATCCATGTTACTGTACATTAGAGTAATAGAGCCCAAATTGTAAGGGAGAAGGACCAAAGGATTTCTACAGAACAGAGGAGAAGACACACCTTAGGTTTCATCTCTAATCTGTGATGGAGGCCATCTGGAAAAAAAAAAAGCCCTTCTTTTTAACTTCATGCCTTCTGTTCTTAAGATCCTGTCCTTCCCCACAACTAATATCAAACCCATCACGAGACCAGCAGTCCTGTTTGTGGCTGGCTTCTGCCCTCAGCAGCTTGGGGAAAACTCTTCTGAGAGTAAAATGTTGCCTCCTCTGGAAGACAGTCACTCTCAGTGGGTCCACACTCCATCCACCTGAAGACTCGGCTTCTTTCCTCTCTTCTTTGCCACTCGTCCCTGTTAAGTTACTCTCCAACTTAGCAAGGCCTTATGATCAGAAGTTGCTTTTTATTTAAACTTTATTTTTAGCTATTGAAAACAGATGAATTTATAAATTATGTGTCTTTTATTCCCCTTGGCAATGCCACTTTTCAATAGCTGGCATCTGTCCTGTGGCTGATGGTAGAATGAAATTTTCTAGTGATTCTGCCTGCCTCTCAGATTCATCTGTGGAAGGAGGTAAAATGTTTTTCACCAGTCTCTGTCTTGGGTCCCAATAACAGCACTGTTCTTTTTTTTTTCTTTATTGTTAGTTTCAGGTGTACAGGACAATGCAATAGTTACCATTTTCACCCTCACAAAGTAACAACCCCCTCCCCCCATTTATTGCCCTCCCACCCCCGATATCATGCTTATCTATTACAATTCCATTGAATCCGTTCCCGCGATCTACTCCATGTCCCGAGACTATATGTATATATATATAATTATAGTTGACATACTATATTATTCAACATCAGCTTCAGAAATACAATGCGGTGGTCAGTCCTCTACATCGACTATGAAGTGGACTCCCCAACAGGACATGGGTCCTGGGCCCCTAAGAAATATTTACAACATTATTGATTATATTCCTCGGACTGTCTTTTTCTATTCCTGAGGCCATATTGCAATTACCAATTTGTATTGTCTCATCCCTTCCCCTCTCCTTCATCCCCACCCCCTCCCAACTAGCAACCCTCAGTTCTTCCTCTGTGTCTCTGAGACTATCTCCATCCACTTCTCCCATCCATTCCGTTCCTTAGAATCTACGTATAAGTGAGATCATATGATATTTGTCTTTCTCTGACTGACTTACACTGCTCTTGACACGTTGTTTTGGTCTTAGTTTTCCCCACAGTCCAAAAGCATGGTGAATGAGCTAAGTCAGTCTCCCTCTCCTCTCCTCTCCTCTCCTCTCCTCTCCTCTCCTGTCTTTCTCTTCTCTCACATTATTTCACAAAATACATATTAGGACTTGGGGTCGCTTTTCCTTTACTTCTACATTTGGACAAATTCACAAACATTGGTTATACCTTCTTCAGAAAGTCACAACTTTCCTCTGGTCTTTATTCCCACAAAGGAATCAAATGGATTAAATTTTTATTTTCTCCTTTGAAATTATGCTTCTAAAGCATGAGTTTTAACCAGGAAATTATTTTAAAGCCAGTGGGATACTGAGTGAGCAAAGAAGACTGAAAGAGAAGGTTCCTTTATTCTTGAAATCTCAAAGAGTTATTTAACATTTATAATTTATACCCTGCCTGCTTCCAAAAAGATTTGGGATGGCATACAATAAACCAGGCAGGCAGGAAGGAGGGAGAGCAGGGATTCTGTATGGCAGTGTGGAACAGGCAAATTCAGCTGCAGCAATTTATTGGCATTTTTAACTTATAAAGTTTCTGGCCTGAGTACTTGTCCTAGTACTTTAACTTCTAGAAATCAGTTATAGTTGTGTCTAGCCTGGAAAGGCCACTAGATATCTATAGGCTTGCTAGATATCTATAAAAGAACAAGTTTTTGCCTTAGCCCAAACCTCTCAAATTTATATTGCTGTATGTGGTTTGTATTCTTTCTTTCTTTTTAATACATTATTTTATCTCTCTAGCTATACAAGTTATACTATAGCATGACTGTTCACATAGAACTAAACTATTACAAATATTAGTAAATGGGATAATCCTCATGCACACTAGGGAAGGAAAAGAGTAGTTGGGAGCATTGGTATTTGTTGGTATGTCATGTTATTCTGTCACTTGACAATATTATCACCATGGATCCTAAAATCAGGGACCAATAATTCTACTGGTAGCTGTTGCAGAAGATCATCTTTTTGAATGCTTCCCTGAGCTCTGGGCTCCGGAAGGCATATATAAAAGGGTCAATGACAGCATTGCACATGATTAACATGCCATTCACTTGGAAGAGGGACATGTAGCAGGCACAGTAAGGGTTATTTGGGCAGAATGTCATTAAGAGAACATGAAGGACAAAGGGGGCCCAACAGAAGATGAAGACCCCGAGCAGGATTGTCAATGTGATGGCCCCTTTCATGTTGGCTCTGGAAAGTGTTGAGATCTTTCTGGCATGGGAACGGGCCAGCAAGAACATGTGCACATAGAGGCATAGGATAAAGACCAACATCAGAGGGAACAGCGATGTGAAGGTGATCACTGTGGGGATGTGATGGGAGAAGATCACCATGGTGATGCCACTGCATATGCAGCATATCCAGATGACCATCAGGACCACAATGGCGCGGCGCATGGTCACAATGCTGTGGTACTGCAGAGCATGGAAAATTGTGATGTAGCGGTCAGCAGCAATCACAGACAGACTAAAAATGGAGCCAAGTAGGGAGAGGATGAACAGGGAGTCAATAATGTCATCGGCTGTGGTTTCAAAATTGCCACGAGGCTTGAGATAACCCATGTTTCTGAACATGATCAGGATATTTTCCAAAATCTTATACAGGCTGCCCAACATATCGGAAATAGCTAAACTGCAAATGAAAAAGTACATGGGCGCCTGGAGATTCTTATTCTTAATCACAGCCAGAAGGACAATCAGATTCTCCAAAACCCCGATGATGGATATTATGAAAAATATCTCTTCTGGCAAAACCACATGAGGGCAGTCTGAATTATTTCTTGCTGTATTGTTGGTGTTTTCATATAGATTGATTATGTGCTTCATTTTTCCTGCTTGTGTTGAAGTCAGGAATGTTACTTGGACTTGACAGTAAACTTAACTAATTCTTCAGAATATTTTCTTCTTTGTAGTACTTATAGGAGATCTGAGGTAAAACCCACACTGTCACCTAAGAAAAAAGAAATATATATATAAACATCAATTGCAAAATAGACTACAAAATAAAAACAAGCCATGTTAACTTTAAGAACGCTCTATTGCCTCAATGAAATATAATGGTATAATCATTTAAATAAAACAATTTACTGGACCCTCATCTAAACTGCTTGGTGACAAATATCTTTGGTGGAATTTTGAGTCCAGAGATAAAAATAAAGATTATCCTTTGTCCTGTCTCCTTTTCCTCCCCCATTCTTCTCATGAACCAAATTGTATGTGGGATAGATTAGAATGAAAAAAGAAGTAAAAGAAAGTAAAGGCATGTGTAGAAATAAGAAAACACACAGCCACCCTTCTTTGACTTGGAGGTGGTAGCTGTGTTTAGTGGATTAATGAGATGTTTGGGTCCTTTCTCTTTCACTGTTTTTCGTTCTGGGTCACTGCTTCACCCCATAGTATATAGGATAATGGCAGTGGTATTGATGTACCTTTCCTAAAGTTGGCTATGCAATATGTGTTATTACTTTTATTTCAAAGGTAGAACTCACAGACATGGTATTTCTGGAGATTTCCATGTTTTCAAGGTATCTCTAGATTGGAGTTGAATTATGGCAGCAAAAGGGCCTGGTTTCCCTTAAACAGAAGACTGACTAGATCATAGCTGAACAACTTTGAGAAATCTGCTTCTGATGAGAGCATGTAGAATTTTTACTGATTTAGTTTCCAGATGGACACAGGTAGTTTTATGAAATGTATCAAATTTGCCTTTGCCATTATGGTGGTTTTAAAGATTTGACTACAAATTATTTATACTCTACCCCTCAAGAAATGAGCTTAATTCCCCTCCATTCAAGCAGTAGGGAGACAGCTTGATGGTAGCCCTCAGGAGAATGAATCTAGGAGTGTACCTTTTTTTTTTATTGTTAGTTTTAGGTGTACAGAACAATGCAATAGTTACCCTTTTCACCCTCACAAAGTAACAACCCGCCTCCCCCATCTATTGCCCTCCCACCCCCAATATCATGCTTATCTATTACAATTCCATTGAATCCATTCCCGCACTCTACTCCATGTCCCAAGGTTATATGTATATATAATTATAGTTGACATACAGTATTATTCAACATCAGTTTCAGAAATACAATGCGGTGGTCAGGCCTCTACATCAACTATGAAG
>NW_017733052.1:13854-16954 GCF_001890085.2 Hipposideros armiger | reverse complement strand
CTGGCGACTCAGGGCAGCCCAGCTCCAGGTTGAGCTGTTGTTCAGCATCTTAGCTGTGGAGGGCAGTGTCACTTGCCCTCATATGTGGGATCCAAACCGGGGCCCTCTGGCATCCCAAGCCAATTCTTAACCATCGCGCCACTCGGCCGGCCCCTGTGATGGTTAATTTTATGTGTCAACTTGACTGGTCCCTGGGGTGCCCCAAATTTGTTCAAACATTATTCTGGATGTGTCTGTGAGGGTGTTTATGGATGAGATTAATATTTGAATCAGTAGACTGAGTAAAACAAATTACCCTCCCGAATGTAGGCAGGCCTCATCCAATCTGTTGAAGGCCTAAAAAGAACAAGAAGGCTCCAATGAGTAAGGGCGAACATGTCCAGTCTGACTGCTGAGCTGGAGCATTGGTTTTATTCCTGCCTCTGGACTTGAATGTAACATCATGTCTTCTTGGGTTTTGAGCCTGCTGACTGCCTGACTGGAACTACACCACTGGCTCTCCTGGTCTCTAGCTTACAGACTGAAGTACTTGGAACTTCTCAGCCTCTACAATTATGTGAACCAATTCCTTATAACAGATCTATATATCTATATCTATTTATATCTAATCTCCTATATCCCAAGGTCTGTGCCCAGCATGAACCACCGATGGACCCTTATACCTGAGTCCATTAAATGTACTCAGATTTGGTATATACAGAGGATGCCAAAAAAATGTATACACATTTTAAGAAAGGAAAAAACTATTAAAATTGTAATACTCAATATATACCAATAACAAAAATATGGATACAAGTCACGTTTGACTTCTGCAATTACAAGAGGTGCTCAAAATGGTTATTATCAGCATCCAGACACTTCTGATTACAGTGAACTACTGCTTGAGCAAAGTTGACCAAAGTGTCCACTTGCATACATTTTTTTTTTGGCATCCCCAGTATTTTCAATCTTGGCTGCATTTGATAGGAGAATTGATAAAGAAAAAAAGAAATGCTGACAGAGATTCTGGCACTTCTTAGGAAGAGGTGGTTCTGAAACTCAGCTTTAGTCAATGTGCATTGCTGATCTGTTGTCGCCAATCCTGTAAATTAACAGGAAAGTCCTGAATTTGGAGAGAAATGTGGTGTATTCTATGGGGCAACCTTCAACAGGCCAACTATCATCCACTGTTAGTGTGGATTCATGAATTGCCACCAATCTGGTGGGTGGGGACTACAGGTGGTGTGTAACGCCATTCTTGGTTGAAGGGAGTGATGACACTAATAAGCATTTATGAATGCTTACTGTGTACTGGACACTATTCTAAATACTCCATATGCACTAACTCATTTAATTTTCCAACAAACTCATGAGGTAGATAATGTTATTTCCCCATTTGACAATTGAGGAAACCACCCAGAAAGGTTAGGTAACTGCCGGATACTACACCCTGGGCAGGTGTGCACTGGAGCCATCACTGAACTGAACTGCCACACTGCACCCCTTTCTCAAAATAGCAAAGGCAACGATACATGCAAGAAACCAGATAAAGGGACTTCCGGTAAGATGGCGGAATAGACAGACGCTCTGCTGACTACCTCCCAGGATCACAACAAAATTACAAATAATTTATAAGATATTCAACCTCGGAAGTTCCCTGGACCCTAGATGAACAGAACCTCTAAACGAAGGACTTAAAGAGGAGGCCACATCGAGTCCGGTAGGAGGGGCAGAGACGAGAGAGGGCGAACCCCATGAGGGTCACCTCAGCGGTGGGGAGGCTTCTCCGGTTGGGGGCGAGACCCTCCGGCCCCACCCTGCACTCACCACCCCAGAGTTACGTTGCCGAGAAGAGGAGTTCTACGATAGCTGGAAGGAGAAAATAGTGAGGACTCTCTTTGCTCAGCTCGGAGAGGCTGGGGGCGTCTGGAGAAACAGTGGAGCCGGCAAACCGAATTGCTCATTGGTGAGCACTCACCCAGTTCCTGGTGGAGGGAGTGGCTTTGTGAGCGGGGCCCAGGAGCCTCCGGGAAGGACTGAACTGAGTGCCTTTGGCGCAGGAGCTGGAGGTTTTTGGAATCATTGTTCCCCTGGAGTGGAGCTTGCGCAGGAGTGGTGCACAGGAGGCTGCCATTTTTTCAGGGCTGGGTCCTCCCACAGAGGCTCAGGTCTGGGACTGGATTGGTCTGCTGGAATTGGCACAGGAGTGCATGTGCGCGTGCGTGCGTGCGTGCGCGCGTGCGCATGCGGCCTTGGATCCCCACCCTCCATACTGTTTGTGCTGCGTAGCCAGGGAAACACCAGGCAAGCGCGCTCCGACTATAAGAGACCCAGAAGTGCGCGGCTCACCTTAGGTCCCTGATTTCCACACTGCGCATGCAGAGTTGTCTTGGTGGCATTTGGCTGTCGGGCTGCTTGTCCTGATCTTTGAGCGGCTGATTGGGACAGGCTGAGACGGGGAGTTTTCCTGGGAGTGTAGGGCTGCGAGCTGTGCACCTGTGTGATTCAGCCAGGGCTTTCCGGGTGAGTTTGTGTGGGTTGGCTGCTGATGCAGGTGTGCATGCTGCTCTGACTTGGTGGGGGCCACTGACCACACCCTGTGGTGCCTTGGGGGCCTGCCCCGCCTACCTAGAGCTGTGTTGCCAGGGTCACCCTGAGCCCCTGGTCCCTAGCTCCTACCTCTGCAGGCCACAGAGGGTTTTTGCAGCGGCAGACAGCCTGCAACAACCTGTGAGGATTTTTGGTGGTGAGCGCAGTTCCAAAGCACACAGCAACTAATTGTGGGAAGCTTACTGCAAGTCTAGAGGGAGGTCGGCGCATGACGCACTGAGCCCTTTCCCCCAGCAGCTGGTGCTGAGTCACCCAGAATCCCTCTATTGCTGAGCAAGTGGTCTGCAGTGCAGATTTTAGCGGGCAGAGAGGCCCTCCTTTTTTTTTTTCTTTCTCTTTTTTTTCCCTTTCTCTCTTTTTTTTTTTCTCTTTTTTCTTTTTTCTTTCTAGGTGATCTAATACATTGAAGCAATCAGAGCGACAGCCAGAATGAAGAAACAATGAAACATGTCCCAAGTAAAAGATCAGAAGAAACCTCAAGAAATGCAACTAAATGAAACAGAGGTATCCA
>NW_017733052.1:0-11164 GCF_001890085.2 Hipposideros armiger | reverse complement strand
ATTAACATAATATGTCACATTAACAAAATGAAAAATAAAAATCATATGATCATATCAATAGATGCAGAAAAAGCATTTGACAAAATCCAGCAACCATTTATGATAAAAACTCTTAGCAAAGAAACCAGATAAATCATCCCCCACCCCAACCCAAATTGCAACGAAAAGTGACATCTATTATTTTCTTGACTAAGTGCTCTTCTCTGAGCCTAGTTGGGGTTATATCATAAGTTATACTACATTACTAGGCCCCTGTTTTTCAGGTATTGGTTGTAAAAAACATTAAATGACAATTAGAAGAAATAAAATACTTCATTAACATATCACAATGACCATCTGTTCACTGACTTCAATGATCCAAATATTTCAGGCAAAAGTGTTTTTTGGCTTAAGGAGCCTGAATAATTATGCCTCCTTGCCATATGCCTGGTCTCACTAATTCAAAGCCCTCTCTGCTTCTCTCCTGTCTGCTTTTCTGTGTCTTGATTTCTTTACTTCAAGCATCACAGTTCTAGATAACTTTTACTTTCTTCTGGGCTTGCAGTTTGCTGGACAATAAATGCTCACCCTTCAAATGCATGCTGCTTCTCTCCATTCAATATTCTATTGAAACTTGCCTCTGGCTAAATTAAATGTCAGGATTACAGCCTCAGCTAAACTCCTCATCTCTTCCACTGTGATCTCTTTTGGTACAGAACATTGCAGTAACACAACTAGCTAGCATTTATAAGTTAACAGTGATATCTATCTATATTTTAAAATAAAGAAATTATTTTTTATTTGAGAGAACTATGTCTATAAACTTGTTTTCTTTTAATTTGACAGAGCCATAGACTACTATGGATGGTCAAATACTGATAAGAAACTACTCCAGTTTAATATTCTTTCAAAATATGAGGGAAAGTTAAATTACTCATCATTGTAGGAGAATCTAATGGGTGTTTAAAATGTTTTAGCTATTTCTTTTTTAAAAGCAATGTTTGGTAAACATTAAAAGCAAAACAACATTAACTAATTCATAGGATATTTAGTAAAAAATTAAAATGAGCCAATTTGTGCTCATTACCACCTGACAAATGTTATTAGTTCATTTTCCAGCCTCTATGGGGAAAAGTACCAGATGTGAGATTCTGTTCCAAGTTTATACTGAACACTCAAATTCTTTGAGACAACAGTTTTCTTTGCAAATGCTGTTTTTTCCACTTGTATTTGCAAGTGCCTTTTAGACCATTGGAGATCTGGACATAGGTATGCACTAAATAGTGACTTCCTATGTCACTCTACCAGAAAGGGTGGTTAAATAACCATCAGTGCTCTTCAGAATGCTTTCTGTCAGTTGAAATAATTGCTAAAATGATGGCCAAACAAAGCATTTTAGCAAATGACACCAAGAAGTGTCTGACAATAAAGGGTGAATTTATACTTAAACTGGCAGGTGTTTTGTTTTTATTTTTGTATTTTAGCTTCCTGCGGACTCTGGCCTCATCTACATGAGTCACGCATTTGGTTCTCTGGCCCCATCATGAGCATAAGGTTATTGCTTGACCAACTATTGTACACACGCCCTAAGAGAGGTCACACTCAGCCCTACTAATTGAGCTAGACTATGGCTAAGTCTTGATTTACATAGTGATCTTAAAATTTCAGCCCTTCTGATATTGTTTTACCTCTGGGATTAATTCCTTGCCTAGAGACCAAGCACCTCCATTTTGAGCTTCAGTAACCAAGATCTTAGAAGGCACCAACTCTATGGTGTTGCCCAGAGATGGGAGAGTGAGTGATGAAGTAAATGAGGGAAGTCTTTCATAGCTGTAGAATCTGTATCCAGAAACAACTTTGCTGATTCATTTGTCCTGAAGGGGTAAGTCTGGGTATAAAGCAGAGAATTGGGGCAATTATAATCACATAAAAACTCTAGGGAAAAGCAAAACTAACTTTTGTTTTTTTGGCTAGGTCTAAGGGATCATGAATCATCAGAGTTAATGGCATCATGGGGTAAATGAATGTGGCCCCAACAACTGTAAGGCAGCTCAACTTGGCAGATACTCTTTGAAAATGGAAAGGGAGCATGGCAACTGTAAAATGAAATTTTTTATATTTATTATTGTCTTTGAGCAGAAAATGTAGAAATATAATTTTTATACTTTTGAAGGGATCGAAGAGAAAGGAAAAGGCTCTGTTATTTATTAAATTCTTGTTATGTGCCAACCGGTACTATGCCACATGCTGTACATGCAACATCTCATTTTAACCTTCTTGTCAACAATATGAGGTAGTTGTATTCTCCCCAGTTTGCATCTGAGAAATTGAGGTGGAGGCCGAGATACTAATCTGAAGTTCTGTAGACTTTAAGTTGCAGAGTTGGGATTTAAATCAAGGTCTTTTGATGACAAAAATGAATATGTTACAAGAATTCGCTTAATCTAAGTGCCGCTATAAATATTAATCTGATAAGGAAATTTTATTGGCTTTAGTAGAAAATGAAAACAAAATCACTTTAAAACCTTAAACCTATATATCTGACCAATTCAGGATAGTTTTTCCAACTCTCTGTCTCTCGAAGATTATTAAAGAAGTTCAGAGAAGAGAAAGTCTGCACAATCACCACTTTTGATAGAAAAAGGGCACTGATGCCATGGGAGGCCTTGAGTAGAAAGGCTGTAGGCATCCTGGAGACAGTGGGCTGTATTTTGGCTTCCTTGAATCTTTCTGAAAATGTCTCTGTGCTATTGGGAGGTTTCTTGTATTGCTTTTCTGGAGAGCAGCTGGGAAAGAGGATACCATGACTTATTTTCCTACTGAGTGGATGAGTGATTTTTATTATAACTCTATCAGGCTTTTCCAGGTGATAGAGTATTGTAACCTAGGCTTTATAGAGAGCTAGCTTAGGAACTGAGCACTGGGTTCTGAGGTGGTCCATGTGAGCTGTTGGTTGTGGCTGGGACTGATCTGGGTTGAGGTGTATGCTTGGGGTGGAGTTCTGTATCACTTCTGAATGAATTGAAAGCTTTTGATTCTATTGTGTGGGCTTTTTCTCACACCAAGCAATTCTTGAACACCAGCTGGGTGTCCTGCAATTCAACTCATTTCTGACAATCTATCTGGAGATAGCATCAGGTCTCACAGGTTAAGGGCTCAGTCCTACAACACTGCCTTCCACATCAGTCATCAAGTCTAAGTTGTCACCATGCTTCTGACTGACCAGCTATATAGATTGAAGGTTTCAACAACCCCCTCACTGGGTTTGATTAATTTGATAGAGTGTCTCACAGAACTCAGGAAAACAGTTAACTTACTAGATTATCAGTTTATTATAAAAGGATGTAACTAGTAACAGTGAGATGGAAGAGATGCATAGAGCAAGGTATGGGGAAAGGGAACAGAGTTTCCATGCTCTCTGAGCACACCACTGTACCCATAATCTCCATTTCTTCACCAGCCCGGGAGGTTTTCAAGCCTCATCTTTTTTGTTTTTTATTGAGGCTTTAGTACATAGGCATGACACATTGACTAATTAGTCCTTGGTGATTGATTCAACCTCCAGTCCCTCTCCCTGCCCTGGAGGTCAGTAGGGTGGGACTGAAAGTTCACAGGATTGGGTCCCCTGGCAACCAGCCCCCCTCCTTAAGTTACCTAGGGACTTTCCAAAAGTTACCTCATTAACATAACAAAATACACTCTAATTGCTCTCATCACTTAAAAAATTCCAATGGTTTTAGGAGCTCTGTGCCAGAAAAGAGGAAGACCAACTGCCTATTTCTTATTTAACATCACAGTATCACAGAGTTGCTTTCAGCAACCCAGCTTCTGTGCTGGCTTGTTTTCACTAGATGCATTTAACATTTTTATTTCATTCTTTGACTAAGTCATATGTATTTATATTACAGTTATATGTATTTATATATGTATATGTGTAGATGTTTGAATAGTCAAAAATCTCCCTCCCAACCATTTATCTCATATGCCCCATTACTAATCTTCTAGAGTTTCTGTAATGTGTACATCTTCTACCAGTTGTTACTTAGGGTCTCTGAGAAGCAGATAACAAGATGGGATTAGAAATGCCTGAGGGATGAAGGAGAGAGGCAGCAGGAGCAGGCGGTTTAACTCCTGGGGATGAAGAGTAGGAAGGAAGGAGGATTGAGGAAGAGTCTCAGACCTTGGCACAGCTCTAAGAAAATTTTGACCTGGCCAATGGTGGAGTCTTTGAGCCAAAGTTGCCAGTCAGAGGAATCCTAGGTCCTGTAGAAATAGGTCAGCACTAGTACCACCACTGTGCTCAATCTTAGGCTGGAGGAAGCTTAGGGAAATATGACCTCAGCATGAACACGGTGGGGATGATACGGGAGAGCCCCCTCACTATAGAAATTTTAAGCCTCCTCACTATAGAAAATTTAATTAAGCCCCCTCACTATATGAATTTTAAGTCTCCTTTTCCCTAGTTTCTTAGCTCCTTAGCCCCTGGTTTTAATCACTTTTCAAATCAGTTTCTTAATCCTAAACTAAAGATTGCTCCTAGCCTAAATCACAGAATGTCTCTCACCCCTGCTTCAAATAATTACTTAAAAGCCTGTCAACTATAATTTAATACATATATAGTCATGGGACGTGGAGTATAGTGTGGGAATAGAGTCAATGGAATTGTAATAGATATGTATGATATTGGGATGGGGGGACAATGAATGGGGGGAGGGGGGTCGTCACTTTGTGAGGGGTTAAAAGGATAACTATTGCATTGTTTTGTACACCTGAAACTAATAATAATAATAATTTTTTTTAAAGCCTGTGACTTAAGCTTGTTAATTGTAATCATTGTAGCCCAACATTCCCCCAGGCCATTACAGACCAAATTCTTAGAAAAATAAATACCATCTGAAATAAAGCTAAATGGACTTTAACACTCTTCCTGGCCATTCGGACCTAACCCCTGGGTGAAACAAACTAAATAGACTTTAACATTCCCCAGGCCATTTCAGACTTAACCTCTGGGTGAACAAATGCCACCCGAAATTAAGATAAATGGACTTTGAGTCTTGTTCTTGTTTTAATTTATTAATTAAAATCTGTCTCTTCTCTTCTAGGGGCCATAGGGATATGAATAATGTCCCAGCGAGGCTTCCAGTGCACCCCAACCAAGGCAAATGTGAGACCCCCTCTTTCCAATTTAAGATCAGATAGGGTGAGAGTTCTGTGAATCCCCAATAGGTAGGGACAGCTCTACGCCTCTGCCCAAGAGGAAGCAGATACAGAAGAGAGACATCCTGTCCCTCAACTTCCAACACAGATTTATGGGGATCACGTCTCTCAGGGGAAATAAGGCAGGCAGTTAGAGACAGGCATTGGGTCTCTGCATTCCTGCACGTCCAACATAACCTACGGGGAGAACCACCTGGAGACCTCCCAAATTCTTCCCTTACCTGCCCTAAACATTAAATACTGTGAGGAAACTAAAAGACATAACTACCTAACTAGATTAGACCAGTTGTCACACTTGCACAGTAAAGGCTACAATGACCTCCATCGCATCTTAGCCTCATTATACCATCATTATAATATCATACATATGCCCAATAGTTCATTAATATTATTATAATGGACTGACTTCTGGGAAGGAATATGTGCAGTCTAGAAAGATGAGGTAATAGGCCCCTGTCAATCACAGATGTAAATCAGGTGGTCCCACACCCAGAGGGGAGCAGCCCATCCTAGAAAAGAAAGAATAAAACTGCCAAACTCCCGCTGGCAGAAGGCCCTTGAGTGCTCAGGCCCGTTCCTAACTCTTTGGAGTATACTTTTTCTTCTTCTTTTTTTATTATTATTATTTTTTTTAGCTGAGCCATCCTGCCACCTATTGGCAGCTCAGTGGCAGCTCAGTGGCAGCTCAGCTCGGGCCGGGAATCGAACTGGCGACCCTGTTGTTCAGAGCTTGCACTCTTCAGTGAGCTCTTAACCAATTGAGCCACTCAGCTGGCCCTACTTTCTCTTCTAATAAACTGCTGTTTCACCACTTTACCTCTGTGTCTCATTCAATTCTTTGCTCGAGATGCCAAGAACCTGGACACCATGCTGAGGAGGACCCATCCTCCAGTAATGTAGCAGTTAAGATTCCCGCCTCTCACCCAGGAGGCCCGGTTTCAACCCCCACAATGTGGGAACCAAGCCCGGGCACTCCCCAAGAAGAACCCCTTCTTCGGTAATAGAGGGGATCTGGACAGTGGAGCTCTGAGCTGTCAGTCAACTCTACAGTGGGAGATCTGAGTGGCTCATATCCATGACCACCATACCCCATGCCCTTTGTAGTCAAAAGGCAGTATATTATACATAGTGTTCTATACCTTGTTTTATCTTGGAGACTTTTCACAAAGTAAATGGATCACTTTTTTATTCTTTTTTTCTTTGTTTTTTTAATTTAAAAAAATTTGGTTTTGCCACTTCATGGTATTCAATTGTGCAGATATGTCTTAAGTTATTTAATCTGTCTGTATTGAAAGTCACTTAGGTTGTTTCAAATATTTTGTTGTACAAAAAGTTCTGTAATGAATCATAATATAAGTATATAATTTCTCACTTGGATATATGAGTAGGATAAGTTCACAGAAATGGAATTGTTGAGCAAGAGTGTATGTGTATCAGTGGTTTTCATATATATTGTCAAATTGTCTTCCAGAGGGGTTGTTCCAATTTATATCCTCACCAGCAGTACTTAAGAGTGCATTCCCCACCCCGCATTGGCTGCTCAATACAGGGTTATTAAACTTTTTTATTATTTCCAATGAAATACCTGGTAGATTTTGATTTACATACTTGACATGAGTTTTGTTATTCCCTTTGTGTACTTTGATATCCCAATTAGAGCACACTCTCCCCCATTCCTACACTCTGATGGCATTTTGGCCTTTCCAGTTTTAGCTTCCTGCTTCTGTTTCAGTGCACAAACACACTAGATCTATCATGCCTAAATACCAGTATTTGGCTGAGAGAGACACCAAGCATTTGCTGTTTGGTACAAACTGTCCTTATAACTGATCTTTGCCTCTGTTTCTTGGTCTTGAATTCAAAGAGAGAAGAAAAAGAGTGGAAAAACTGAGTAGTAAAATAAGCTAAAGATGATCTAGTAAAAAAAGAAGAGATGAAAAATAGGAAAAAGAACTCAGTAAAATCTTAAAAATCAACATGCAGGGACAGGTTAGATTTTACATAAATTAAAAATAGCCAAGTTGTAGACTTTGTCCTGAACGGACCAGTTTCAGTTCATTCAGGGGCCATTTACCTTAGTGTAGGGTTATAAAAGGGTGTCTCCTGTTCTTATAAGTCAGAGTCCCTCTGGCATCTTCTAAGTATTTTGAATATTGTTCTGATTGTAAGTCAAGATGAAGGCCACCAAAATGTTGGAAGCCTTTCTTTGAAAGCAAAAATGTTATTTAGACTTTCACCAGAGTTTAATGGCTCTGAAAAAAAACTTTAAAAATGGAAGATGAAGAAACATTTAAAAACATTTATTTCTAAAGATATATGTACCCTTATGTTCATTGCCACATTATTTATGATAGCCAAGACATGGAAATAACCCAAGTGTCTTTCGATGGATGATTGGCTACAGAAGAGGTGGTACATACGCAGTCTGACAATTAAGTTCGTGAACTTGTAACAGCGTTGCTAACATTTTTTTATATCAGAGGGATTATTTATTATAAATTTGTACCAACTGGACAAACAGTTAACCAAGTTTACTATTTGGAAGTGCTGAAAGGCTGTATGAAAAAGTTAAATGACTTGAATTTTTCACCAACAATTCATGGCTCTTGCATCACAACAATGCACCAGCTCACATGGCACTGTCTGTGAGGGAGTTTTTAGCCAGTAAACAAATAACTGTATTGGAACACTCTCTCTACTCACCTGATCTAGCCCCCAATGACTTCTTCGTTTACTCGAAGATAAAGGAAATATTGAAAGGAATACATTTTGATGACATTCAGGACATCAAGGTAACATGATGACAGATCTGATGAGCAATCCAGAAAAAGAGTTCCCAAATTACTTTGAAGGGTGCAATAGGCACTGGCATCGGTGCATAGCTTCCCAAGGAGAGCACTTCAAAGGTGACCATAGTGATATTCAGCAATAAGGTATGTAGCACTTTTTCTAGGATGAGTTCGCAAACTTAATTGCCCGTTCTCACATGTATAATGGAATATTATTCAGCAACAACATAGATGGATCTTGAGAGTATCATGCTAAGAGAATTAAGTCAGACAGAAAAGGACAAGAACCACATGACTTCACTCATTTTAGATATAAAACACAGAAAGCAACACACGAACAAACATACAAAAAAACGAATTGAAACAGACAATAGTATGGTGATTACCAGACGGGAAAGGGAATGGGCAGAGGTTGAAGATGGTAAAGAGGGTCAAATATGTGGTGACAGAGGAGACTAGATTTTGAGTGCTGATCACACAATGCAATATACAGATGATGTATTATAGAATTATACACTTCTAACTTATATAATCTTATTAATGAATATCACCCAATAATTTTTTTAAAAAGAACACATACATTCTAACTTCTCAAAAAGAAATGTAAAAGCATAATAATCAAATAAAGATTGAATTTGATTCAATCTTACCTATAAAAAAAGTATTTTGTTAAGAAAAACAATAGAGGGTGAAAAATGAGAGTGGGGCAGGGTACAGGAGGTAAGTTGGTCAATAAGCTTGCCAGCTTTCCATAGGTAGCTCCCCAATCTTTCTTCCTGCCCACACCCAACACCACTCGTCACTGGCAGTTCCTGGCAGGAGTTTGTGTAGTGGTAACAGTGTGTGCAACCAATTGGCTCATCTTGCCATAGCTTTTACATGGTGATCCCCCTGCCAAAGGACCTGAACCCTTTCCAGTTAACACTTTCATTCTCAGATATTCTTGAAGGGCTTTTCATAAACGTGATAGAATAAATGAACAAATTGAAAAGACCCTGTGCTTATCGTGAAGAACTTTATAAGTATGTTAATCTTCAATCCATCTAGTGAAATACCCTTCTACCACCATCAGTACCTCCCATTGGATGCTCAAGTCTACCACTGGCATTGAGCTGATTCTTTTTAGACATGAATACTATTGATTGCTGTGGGATGGTTTTGAAGACTCCCACCTGATTTCTTACTTGGTTCAGTTCTATTGACCGAAAATTAATATTTTTGCGTGATTGACAGGTAGCCTAAAGTCAACCTTATAGATTGTTATCCACTGTGGTTTGTGGGGTAGTGAGAAATCTAATTTGGAAGAATGCTAGTATTGATATTAAAAATCAGAGAAGTAGTTTTTTACCACTGGGTACTTGGTTCCCTAAGAGCCAACTGAAGCCCAGAGAACTTCTAATGTGAAGCTCAGTGATTTGTTAACTTTATAGGCCTATTGATATTTATATGAGCAGCAGAATCGAGTTGCTAAAGTAGAAGGGCCTTGGGGACACCTAAGCTCATCAGGAATGCTGTTGAAAATTTTTTCACTAAGGGATATTTTTTGGCTTGCTTTTCCCACCAAGTTGGGGGGATAAAAAGCTGTATACTCATTACCATAACTTTTGCCCCCCCCCAAGGTAATAATAATCTCAACCAGTCTCAGCTGTCACTTGTGCCATTTTTACTTACTTTGGGGTTTGGTATAAATGTGCAGTCTTGCAGGCTAGGGAAAACACAATTGAAATTACTAACAAAATAGGAGATTTTGAGTTTTATACACACAACTACATGGATATTGCTTTTTCTCAAATTGCATTATATAAATGAAGATAAAAGACTCAACCACTGAAGTAGAAAGGCTGAGTCTGTAAGATAATTAAGTCTGCTGTCTGGTTTAACTATATTCCTGAGAAATGGTGCTGTTTTCTTAGAAAGGAGCCAGATATGGTTATAAGAATACAGTTGAGGATGCTAATCAGAGGAATTACCTAAAAGATATTAAATCTGATCCCCAAACACCTGGCCATGATGAGGTATTGGGCTTCTAGAGGAATTTTTATTTTTAGTGATGATATATATTTATATATCTGCTTACTCATATTTCTTTCTCTTTAAAACAATTTGTATCATACTTGGAAATTTTCTAATAGTCTTGGAAGGGAAATCTGAGAAATGGTAGTGTGTGTGTGTGTGTGTGTGTGTGTGTGAGAGAGAGAGAGAGAGAGAGAGAGAGAGAAAGAGAGAGAGAGAGAGAGAAACCAGCCAAGTTTCTTAGTGTCTCCAGGGAGCCTAGCACATTTTTGCCTTCCACACTTTTACTACTGTCCTCCCTCTGGAATTCTCCAATTTCCCCTCTGTCTATCTAAATTCTACTTTGGTTTAAGCTCAAAGTCAAGATCAAACATCTTGAATATCACCATTCACCATCTCAACCCATGTGACCTTTCTCTGCTCCCATGTCCTGCAGGTGTTTTGTTCTTGCATTTGGCCTATGGCACACTCTGCTCATGTGAAAGCTCAACTTTAATGTTTTATCTTCTATAACACCCTGTAAGGCTGACAATTTCTACATCTCTCTTTTTTAAATCCACTTCAGTAACTTTTTGATGTGCCCAATAACTATTTGTTGATGTGACCATCATTGAATTGAATAACCAAAAATTTGTGCTTCTAAAAAGATTTGGGGGCGATACATAAAATGTATAAGAAGCAGTTAGTGATTTCATTTTTTCACATGTCAAAGCTTAAAACTTTTAGTAGATAATGTTTTAGTTAAAATTTTGTGGGAAAATATATGCTTTAGCTAAAGATTAAAATTTTGCTTTCCTCTTCTTTTGAAGTAATGCCAGTAAAATAGTCAACCTTCACTTATCTCTTAGAAAGGGTAAAACATCAAGTTGTCTAGAGTCCCAGGAAACAGCTTTATTTGCAGGCGCATATGCAAGGCCAAAGGCGTCCTAGGTGGTAAAAGCAGAATAACGAGACCTTTAGTACAAGAGAGAAAGAAAGAGGGTTTTACTTAGAAGGAAAGGGGCAAGTGAGTACCCTGTTAGTAGAAAGGAGTTGAAATTAGATGTCTAATTTTCTGAATGTCGAAAAGGAAAAAAAAAAAAAGCCCAACCTCTGGGAATGTTTATTGTCTGGAAGACAAGGAGACAGTGGATACAGTCCTCCTCTAGGAAGACTGAAAAGGTAAA
>NW_017733051.1:158589-159350 GCF_001890085.2 Hipposideros armiger | reverse complement strand
GGTAGCAAAAGTCAAGGACAAACAGGTCATCTCCTCTAAGTTTTCCAGAAGAATATTGGCAATAAAAAGACTAGAGTCAGCACTGGTAACTAATAGAGATGAGGGAAATCAAACCAGGGACGAAGTTCAATTTAAAAAAAAAAAAGAATTTTTCAAGGAAAGACAATGAAGTAAGTGTTGATGTAACATGAATATGTTATTAATCGTTAAGTGTCCAAAGTACTGCAGATGTAAATAATTTAAAAATAGAAACATGTGAACACTTGTAGAAATTCCATCCCCAGAGGTATTTGGAAATCTTCAAAGCTTAATCTCCTTTTATGAATGGTCAGTCAGAGTACATTAGGAATGAAAGAAATATGGAAAAATAAAAACACATTACCAATACAACAGATATATTCCTGGGAAAGGTTGTTATAATTTTAACTTCAACTGTAGTGCCTCAAAGAAAAATAAAATAAAATCTTATAAAACAAAATACTGTAGACATTTATTTTTTTAAAGATTTTTATCAAAATATAGCTAACATACAATATTATATTAGTTTTAGGTGTACATCATAGTTATTTAACACTTGTATACCCAAAGAAGTGATCACCATGATAAGTCCAGCAACCATCTGACACTGTACCATACTATCACAATATTATTGACTATATTCCTTATGCTGTACATTACATCAGGTATACAACATAGTAGTTAGACATTTATGTAATTTAAGAAGTGATCCCCCTAACTAGTCTAGTACCCACCTGGCACTA